>NC_143014.1:213377186-213569686 GCF_055824585.1 Amblyomma mixtum
TGGTTGACTACATCGTTAACCATCACTTTAAAAATGAACGTTTCATTTACTTTTATATGAATCTCTTGGACATCAAACTAGGTTCTTTGCACCATGGACCATTCAGCATATGTATGTTTACTTTTTTTAACACTGGAAAGAGAGTACATAATAGAAAGAAACCTGAATGACTACAAGCTTGCTGATCCAGCAGTGTTGGTGCGATGACCATCCATTCCTTTGGTTCAGGGTGAGAAATGATACTCAGCTTTCAAAAAAAAAAAAAAAAAAAAAGGTTACGTTCTTCATGAACAAACATAATCAGCTCAAGCCAGATAATTAAATATATGTGTTCAATAGATCCCACCAAAAGGCCCTAATTTGGTGTCAAAGCAGCTGCTCTGCAGTCAAATTAAAGGACTACTGAACAAACATACAGTGCTATTATTCTGCCATCAACAAGATTAGTAGAATTCAGTAGCCCAAATAGATAACAATGCAACACACCTATGGCTTCTCACGTATGAGGAGACAGACCAACCATTACACTAGGATGACAGAAATGCACTCACCAAATACTGCAGGGTTCCAACAAATGAGTTGCACAAGCTACTCTGGTCAAACTCCTTTGCATAGCCAAGGTCAATGATCTTGTACACAGTCTGGCAGAAGAATCAATCAAGCAGAACAGTTGAAAGCCGAGCTGGTTGGTACACGTTTAAAGAAGGAACCAGTAGAAAAAAAGAAAACAAGACTAAAGAACTTAAGGCAGGCACACACCACAAGACTGTGCGTGCATCCATTTTGGTCCTTTGCCTTTTTTTCCCCCAACTGGTTCCTCATAAAACATTAAAGCTGCCGTTTTCTTCATACACACACAGAATTATTAAAAAAAAAAAAAGACTATGTTGAAGGCAGCCTAAATACAGAATACACCTGCATGTGTATAATGTAACCATGAACATAAATAAAGACAATGAAAAAAATTGTGTGATAATGCAGGCCTCTATGCCCCTCATTGTAGCCATCTGCAGTGGTCAACTTCTTACTACCCACAGTTGGGCACTGCAGCTAAACAAAAAAAAACAATCCAGCCCATTTTCACCCTCTTGGCACCATTGAGCTATCCTTTGCAGCTACCGTTTCTATTCTTTTGCTGTGTTAAGCAGTGCCTTCCATTGCTGCTTTCAAGGCCTTTTTTTTTTTTTTTTGCACATATGTTCAAAGGTTCACAAGGCTTTGCATGATTCGGTATTGTGTAAGTGGACTTTCCCGCACACCTAGAATGCCACAGCAAAAGAGGCCAAGCTGTCGTTTAAGGGTGTTAGAATGATGTCTGGCTTATCAGAGTTGTCAGTAATTTCACATGCAGACACAGAAACCTTAAAAGAAATGCCTGGCTACAATGAGGAAGGCAGAATGTTTACCTTTCCATCAACATCCTTGAGAACTATGTTTTCAGGCTTCAGGTCCCTGTGAATGACATGGTTGCTATGCAGGTACTGTAGTCCCGATGTGACATCGCTTAGCACACGGCGCACATCTTTTTCAAGAAGGCCACAGCAGTTCTCAGGTCGCTGCAGCACCTGCCAGTAAAAGAGGTAAAAATGGATAGCCCAATTTTTTTCCTGAACTCATTTTTCAAAATTGTCCAGATGCACATGTATATATTTACACATGCTTCTGTAATGCTATGTTATTTACGCTTTCTTTCAACTAAATGCACGTTAAGGAGACGTTGACATCCTTCTTCAAAGTCATTTACTCCTTTTGCACTGTAATAAAGCCGCACCAGACAAAAAAGTATGGTTTTGATCATATTACTTGTGACAACTCATTACACAGCAGTTCACCCACTGCACATATGGGAATGTGAATTTAGGTGGCCCAAAAAGAAAGGAAGACCATGGTCGCAGTTATCAAGAAGTTATGTAAGCATCAAAAAGCCCTGTTACAGGGTCACAGGAATGATTAAGAAGCTGCGAAAAGACTCTGCAAGTAAATTTACAAATTATGCATATGTGGAATCAACTAGGTGCTTAAATAACAAAACGATAAATGCTGCAAATCTGTTCCACTTAGTCAGAATGACTGAGGATCAATACATGAAGGTTTTACTATTATGAGCAACAAGATGACCCCAACTTTACTTGCACTGTTCTTGTACTTTTGTACAAGCTACAAAGGATGAATGAACAAAATGCTGGCCATAGATGCTACTACATAGCTTCAAGAAAGTAAATACAGGAAATTAAATTTTTGTAGTTCACCTTAGTTTCTGGTTTGGTTTGGTTTATGGGGCTTAACGTCCCAAAGAGACTCAGGCTATGAGGGATGCCGTAGTGAAGGGCTCCGGAAATTTCAACCACCTGGGGTTCTTTAATGTGCACTGACATTGCACAGAACACGGGCCTCTAGAACTTCGCCTCCATCAAAATTCAACCTTAGTTTCTGAAACTTTAGCAAAGCATCTACCCTATCTACCCTCTCTTTTGACACAGCCCAGTCAAAGCACCTTCTCTCAGCACGGGGCAAAAAAGCCTGCGCTGTCACTTGCTTTACGCTTCCCAGTGCACACTCACAACTCACAGAAGTCCGTTTGCTATACCAAGCTCAGTAACCCCTTCTTAAATAAGTTAAGGGTAGAAAGAAACAGTAACAAGGACACTGAAAATGAAAAGATATATTTGACATCATATATTACCAAGGTGCATTAAAACAGGAAAAGAATAGGAGCCTTTTTGGCAAACCTTTTTGCTTATTATATTCGACGCCGTCAGATGGTCACCGTCCTGTGAATCACACATTCTTACAAATCAGACTTTACAATTAATGTGAAATTACTACAGCCTTTAACCTTTTAATTGCCAATGTTCCAAAATTGGAACATAAACTAAATTTTTTATTTCCTTTCAAAATTTTTTTTATACTGTATGAATATTGTAGAAAACATCGAAACTACTACATTTATTATCGACTTATTAGAAGACTTTGAATTAAACCTGGTAAACAGGCATATCTGGGCCTTATCACACCTGAGTGTTTGAGGAGTCCTTTCACAGGACAAAAAAAAATGTTGAAATGAACAAAACAGAACAAAAGTAATGACTAACAGTTGGCGATTTCATGAAAGAAAAATAAAGAACTAAAGCCTGAGCGTCTTTTACTGGCAGTGAGTTTTAAACAAATGTTCCCATTTTGGAACATTGGCATTTGAGTGCATTTGGATTTAGTTCAGCCACAGCTGCTGTGATCTGCCAACTCCTGTCCACACGTGCACACCATAAATTCAAACAGCTTTCAAAATGGCCTTTCAATGACAGCTTGCCTTGCGGAGGTTCCCACCACTGCAGTACTCCATTGCGAGAAACGGCAAGGGCGAGGCAAGCGCTTGCAATGGTTCAGGTGCTGGAAGTCCCTTGACAACGTTTGGATGGTCCAACTTCTTGAGGATTTCAATTTCTTGAACCCAGCGTTGCTGCAGTTTGTCTGTCATCTCAGCCGTGCTTCGCAGGCACTTCTTCAGTGCTATTGTTTCCTGGGTATTCTAGAAATAAGACGAAATCCCATTAAAAAAAAATTGGATGGTCTTGTGTATACAGACCACGCATTGCTTTATTTGTTGCTCAGTAGTCCGAATGATGCTCGAGGAAATGGGCAGCCACAAAAAGCAGTAATCTAGCTGTATTTGGCTTGGTTTGGTTTATGGGGTTTAACGTACAAAAGCGACTAAGGTTATGAGGGATGCCGTAGTGGAGGGCTCCGTATAATTTTGACCACCTGGGGATCTTTAACAAGACTGACATTGCACAGTACACGAGCCTCTAGCATTTCGCATCCAACGAAATGCGACTGCCACGGCCGAGATCAAACCCGCGTCTTTCGGGTCAGCAGCCGAGCACCACAACCACTGAGCCACCGCGGCGGGTTATTGCTGTATTTGGCAACTACATTGGCCAAGTTTCTTTCAGTAAAAGAAGGAAATCTGAATACACAGGGTAATTTTTTTAACAGTTTACAGATTTCTATTTTAAAACCTGCCATTAATATATGTCGGTGCGACCTGTGCAGGTGGACTGTACAGCAAGGTGGACATTATGTACATTATAGAGTTCAGTAATCAGATGAACTAAAATTAACCAATGAACTTGTTTATTCTTGATTTTAGGGGGCAAGATTATAATACGAAAAGGAAGGTTGTCAACGTTGACAGCCAGCTTGGTTTTTTAAATTTCCTCTACCAGCAATGTGGTTTAAAATATCAAATGTTAAAAATACGCATCTGAAAGCTCGCTGAGTTCGCTTTTCTGCATTGCGCACTCATAACATGATCTCACTTGCATTTTTAATGCCGCAAATACAGACGCAGTTTGTGCATTTTGTCACATAGAAGCAGTTAACATGATTTTCGCGACAATACTGCTCGCAGCGACACCATTTTATATATATGCAACACGGGAAAGCCAACTCAATTAGCTTTAAAATGTGTAATTTTGACGGTCAATTTTTTTTGAACCACATTGCTGACAGAGAAAATTAAAAAAACTGGACTCACCTTCGCTGTTGACAGCCCTAAATTTGACAATATAATGTTGCCCCTCAAGTCAAAAATAAAAAAGTTGATTATTTCATTGTAGTTAATTAAACGTCTACCTACTGAGCTCTATCCCATACATAATGTCCACCTGACTGTACAATCCATCCGCACAGACCACACCAACTTATCTTTCACAGTTTGTAAAACAAAAATCTTTAAATGGTAAAAAAAATCGTCCGTACATGTTACGCCCTAGTGTGTCTAGCAGAGCCTTTATTGACCAGACAGAATGTTGTTTCTCCTTCCAAAATAACGGCAAGAAAAAGTTACCTAAACGTAATTAAAGCAGAAAAATTACGGAAGTGAACTTTGAGCGGCAAATAATGTTTGCACCATACCTCAATTCTCTTCATATTTTAACGTGTCATTAGCGATAACGAAGTAACTGTCCAGATCGGCGCTCTGGGCAGGCACATACTATCATATTGCAGGAGACGAGACTGCACAGACTTCAAAGCAGCAGCGTACCTATTTCGATCATGAATGCAGCTTACTGAATAGTTGCCCCTTCACACTTTGATTGCCCCTAGTTGCGAATAAGCTGCACCTGAACAACGAGATATCAAGACTATGATTCACACTGACAACAGTCAGATATCGAGGCTATGAATCAGTTTCGTGAAAGCAGCTGCGATGTCAACAAAAAACAGTCGCAAATCGCATGGTCTCTTGGGCGTCTCAACTTAACTGAGACACAAGGAAGTGAATGCACCTCAATAAGCTCACAAATGCCCGTCAAGTCGTGTACGGTAGAACTTGCCGTGTTGTGCCATAGCGTTATGGAGCCGAAGGTGCCTCGGTCCAGCACCTTGCCTTCCCTCCAGCAACCGATGACTACATTGTCCTCTTCTGTGGGCTTCCCCATAGTAAATATCTTGCTCTGCAAGCAGCTGTCAGCATCTGCAAAATCGCAGGGTTGCTACTGACGGAAAGGCGATGTGACAGTTGCCTGAAAACGACTGCCCTACGTCTCCGTCGCGGAACACGTTATCTCTCGTGGATACACTTCATTTTTCCCCCCCCCGCAGGCTTTGGTTTGCTTAAGAGCGGACGTTTGGATAAAATACAAAGATAACCTGTCCTTAAAGAAGACCCGTGCTACCCATGCGCAGCACTGCCGTTCATGTTACAACTCAAAGCCAGAAAGTGACAGCCCAACAAAAGAAAAATCGAAACAAGTAATGCTGCCCACCACACTATGACAGAACATTAGTGATCAGTCAGACAAAGAGGAGTTCGCGAATCTATGAGTATCAGGCCCATACATCCCCCAAAAAGCGGCTAACAAACCTTCGAACAACATACCTGCACCTACCTGCAAAAGGATGCGAGTGCGACCAAGGCGACGCAGGACGGGAGGCACGGCACGGCGTTTTTGTCACGTGCACACAACTTCCGGATCTGTTTTTGGCTAGTCGCAAGGCTGCGCAAGCGGCGCAAGCCTGACGAAGAGCCAATTGTTGCATATTGTTGCAGTGGAGGAGTGAGCATAGGGCTCCAAGGTATAGTGAACTAGAATACTATCCTCTAAGGGGACGAAGGGCTGTTTTGGGAGCAGTGTGAAACTTGAGTGAGCCGACTGTACCACTGAACTACGCCACTACACGGTGCACGTCGAGGCTGTGCGCTGAACCAGCGAGCGCTGGACGCTGTCGAAAAGTGAAGAGGCCTGTCCTAGCTTTGTCATGAACCAAGGCGGACAGCTGGGCTGTGGTGCGGGTAAAGGTGGTGGAGCCGGAGGCAGCATACGCGAAGCCGGCGGTGCATTTGGTACAACGGGCGCTGCCAAAGAAGAAGCCTTCTTCAGGAAAAGGCAAGCCGAGCAGCTGGAACAAATGCGCAAGGCGCGGGAAGGTGCTCCGAGTTCAAGTGGCGCGCAGGCGCCTAGACCGGGCACTTGATTGCTCTCCGCCCCGGCCGCGTCATCTGCCTGCAGATGGGCTCAGAAAATTACTCGATGGATATTCAAACTTTTGTTTTGAGGCCTGACATGAAATAAAATGTGTCGGTACATGATATTAAGCGCCTAACTTGGCTTGCGCCACAGATTGCATGCTGCAAGGATTGCTATTCCAGTTGTAACTTGTAACACGATTTTATTTGCGAGCAGTAGAAGTTCTGAATCACCAGGTTGTGTTTTTCGCTGTCTTCTGTAAGCTGGCCACCACGGCCAATCGGAAACTGAAATAGAAATGCGTGACAATTAAATGCAGGCGCCTTGATACAAAAGTTTAATTTTTTGACAGGTGTACAGTTGAACCTCGTTGTAACGAAGTCGAAGGGGGCCCGCGATTTCTTTGTTGCAGCCGCTGCTTCGTTATAGCGGTACGACGCAACCTTGGCTGCAACTGGCGCGTGCCAGCGGGATTACCTGCCTTTGTGATAATTAGAACAACAAAGCTGGCGTGTAGTGAGCATTGCGGGAACCGTCAACACGCGCACCGACCGCCGATCGTCAAAAGCGACTTTATAGTTTCGTCGCCAGTACCTGTTTTGGTTGGCTTTTCCGCAAATCTCACGTGCATTCGGACCATAACGCTTCTCCGCATGACAAGAATGTCTTGTGGAAAATGCGTACGCCAGACCGAAGGCTTTGATGATGGCCGCTTTCGGGTCAACGGGAATTGTTTTACGCTTCGTCGCTTGACCCCGTGAAACCAGTGGGACCTTGATACTGTGAAACACACTAAGCGCGCTGCAGAACGGTTCTAGCCATGCAATCATGCTGCGAATACAAACTTATGAAACCAGAGAAGAAGGAAGGAATGTGTTTGGGCGTGTTGGTTCATCGTCACACAGAAAGCATAGAGCATTAAGTACAGAGGACGAGGCGAGGACAGGACAAGCGCGTGTCCTGTCCTCGCCTCGTCCTCTGTACTTAATGCTCTATGCTTTCTGCGTGATAGAGAAGCAGGCCGCGCTCGCAGTTGGCCTGGGTGCACAGCGAGGAGGTTGGAGCACAGGAAAACCTATTTTCCACATCTAATCAGTGCAGGAGTGTTGGCATCGTTACAAATTGACATGTTCAGCTCTAAATGACCAGTGGGGTTCAAATGAGTTCCGTTATTTATCGTTGTATGAAGAGAATCCGAAGAGAATCGCTATTCCTTCGTTATATCGATCATTTCATTATAAGCCGCTTCTCTGTTAACCATGTTCGACTGTAGTACTCCGCAGTTTAGGTGAAAGGCGTCGGAACATTCGGTTACTGTCCCTACACTCCTCGATGTCTGGTCGGGCACGGACGCCACAAACGAAGTGCCGAACAAATCAGCAAGACATCGGACCAACTTTACCGGCCGCGGTGGCTCAGCCGTCTTGGGGTTCGACAGATGAGCACGAGGTTACGGGGTCGTATTATTTTGATGCAGGCGGAACGCAAAAATTCCAGAGTTCTGTCAGCACCTCGTCTGTTCTCTCAAATACTGCATGCGCAGATGTCAGTGCACGGTAGAAAACATGTGATGACCGAAATTTAGAGCCCACTACCTACCAGGGCGAATCTTTCTCCCCTTCGTTCCTCCCATCACGGCGCGGTTCAGGTGTTACGACGTAGAGTGGGACCGTGCGGTGGTCCAGGGACCCAAGGGGGGTCTAAACACACTTGCCATGATAAAGTTTTTCTCTCTCTCTCTCACCGAGAGTGCGACAATTTTTTTTTTTTCATCAGGAACATCTATTATTGGTAGTAATTTTCAGACTTTTGATGGTGCGAGAGCACATCACTCGCACAGCACATCTACATTTTGCCGCCACCGAACTGAAATTTTTGCAGTTTATTCTTTCTAACGCGGCCAACAAGTACCGTCTTTGCCAAAAGCAACCAGGCTGCATGGCTTGCTTTTCAGTCGTACAGTGAAGAACTTATGCCACTCTTCTAGCTCTAAAGCTCTGTAAGGTAAGCGGAACCCCTTTCCTCGCCTTTCAAGAAATTTTCATATTCAGGGGATCGTAAGGGCTCCCCTGTACGACGAAGAAGCAAGCCATGCATGCACATATGCAAGACTGGTTATTTTTGGCAAAGGCGGTGTACGCAATGTCACGCGAATGCAAGCTTTGTCACGTCTGGCAGCATGGAGTTAAATTTTGAGAATAGCTATGGGTACTGATACGTATGAACAGCATATGAAAAATGCTCCTATGCGGCGTACTTTGTGACCTACCAGAAGTGGTTTGGGCTCGTTGGTTTTGTTGCATGGCTAAGGAGCAGCGCAAAAAGACGACGACGAACACAAAAGCTAACAGGACTGTCAGACAGACGCTCGTGGATGGTGACCAAGAAAGACCTTTTAATGTTCCGTCGCTAAATATATACATCCAGAACGGTCACATGACTTATGTGAGCATTGAGTGAGGGAAAGGAAGGCATAGCGCATATCTCAGTGCGTATCGGTGGGACGGCCGCGCGCATAGTGCTTATCAGGACGACTAACATCTTCACCTGTTTTACAAGCACTGCAGCATTAAGTCATTGATACCGAGCCTTTTCGGCGTTGGTACAATGCGCCCATATCGCGTCGTTGTTTGCACCGGTGTTGAAGTTGAATTTTCAGGTATGTTCACTTGGGTGTTGTTGGATGACTGTTCCGGCACGATGGTCTTGCGAAGCGAGTCAAGAAGTTCGTGCCCTCACGTCGTTTGTGCTTGTTTCTGTAAGCTGGCTGTCTTGTTGACGCTGGTCGACCTGTGCGGGGCTGGTTTCTTCGTCAGAGAGCAGCACCAGATGACGTCTGTTTAGGCGTATGTTCCCCCTTCAGTCTGGACCCAGTAGGACGTTTGTGTCGAAGACGGACGAAGGGCTTTGCCTCGGCGGCAACGGTCTCGCAGCCATACCTGGTTACCTGCAGACAAACTGGGAAGTGGTCTAGCAGCATGACGTCTGTCAAAATACAGCTTTTGTTTCTGTCGGCCCTTTAGTCTTGCTTTTTCCAAGAAGCGCAGACTACTCGAGGCTTTAGCGCGGATGGCATGCATGGCACTCTTGAGCGTAAGCGACGGCTCATAGCTGCGCTGGACTATAGCTGGTTGAGCCCGGCGAATTTTTTTATAATTCAGCAAGGCAATGTAGGGTTCTTGCGCTTTCTTCAGCCTTTTGAGAGTCCCTACCATGCGCTCAGCTTCCCCGTTAGCCTGCGGGTAACGAGGGCTCGTCGTAACATGCTGGAAGCCGTAGAATCTTGCAAACTCAATGAAAGCAAATGAGATGAACTTAACCATTGTCCGATGTCACCGTTTTCGGGAATCCGTGCCTGGCGAAGATTCTTTTCAGATGCTGGATGACCACCTCTGACGACGTTCCTCGATCCAGCAGGGCCAGCTCGGGATACCTGGAGTGATAATCGCGAACAACCAGATGACAGCTCCTTTCATATCGAATAAATCCACTCAGATTTTTTCCCCATGGAAGCTCCGTTGTATCAGAGGAGATCATCGGTTCAAAAAATTGGCTGTGGTGTAGCTCTTAAAATCTGGAGTGACGCGATAGCTACAGCTGGCCGAGTGGAACTCGCTGAGTCGAATTGCAAAGTCAGTCTTTGTTGAATAACACCATCTGTCGGGCTAGTTGGTTGCGATCCATATGTATAAGCAGCGCGAACACCACACAGTAAGAAGGAGGAGGATCAGCGCTCTTTACCTTCTTCCTGTGTGGTGTTCGCGCTGCTGTTACATACAGTCTGTGTTGTTGCCTTAGTGGCAGGGCATAGAGTTAATATGGCAGGGCACATACCCACGAAGGGGGATAGGTCAGGGTTCAGTGAGGAGAGCCAAAAGAAGGTAAATAGGAGCCAAACTAATGGTTTCGCTGGGCGTTCCTTCATCTTCGTCCCTGGACGTGGATTCAGAGTTACTGGTTAATTTCCTTTCCTCAAATTCATTTTCTTCATTACGGCCCCTCTTTCAGTTTCTTTTTTCACTCCCACTCCCCCCCCCCCCATTCCTCTACAAATGGATGACTGGAGTCCACTGCAGCCACGGGCATACGGCCGAGGTGAGACCACGCTCGACGAGGCGAAGTGGCATGGCGTAGTGAAGCTATCGCTTCAAAAATTGGGTGCGCTCCTGCGCACAGGTTGGGCAGCGGGCTATGGTCATTACGATTTCCTGGCTTATGCCTGGCCACTAGACCGATCCTTTAGCATGTGCGCGACAGCGGACGACGCCCTGATGTCGCTCGTGGACTCGTTGCAGCTTTTCTTTCCGCAGCGCTCGTGGAATTACTAGTCTGGAGTTCTCCAGAAGTAGCTTCCTGCACACCGTGATGTTGCCGCGATATGCCCAAAACTGTTGTAGAACTTGTGGTACCCGGCCCTTTTCAGGCCGACCGTGCACGCATGCTTCGAGCAAAGAGGCGCACTCTGGATCCTTTGACTGCTCTGAGCGTATGCGGTCTAGTATGTCATCCGAGAACGCATATCGGACAATTCTGTCCACGTATGCAGAGACGTCAGTTTCAGACAGTTCTCCGATGGCTAGTATCGTGTTCATCCCGCTGGCCCGAGAAAGTGTCCGTCGTAGCGATGCTTTTGACCGGGAAGTGTGTAAGGGCGAAGGAGTATCTCATGAGACGCATCTTGAACCTGTGAATTGGATGAGAGTCAAGGGGATCACGGCCAGCAACGGAAGGAGGGGCTTGTGATCTGTCTCAAACATAAACGTGAGACCTCGGGAATTAGTCGTAGCGCTCCGCTGCCCTAGTCAAAGCCAACGCTTCCTTCTCGATCTGCGAATACCTCTGCTCAGTTTTCGTGAGCGATCTAGAGACATATGCTACAGGACGTCTTTCGCCTGAGGGCTGATCTTGGAGTAGAACTGCACCAAGTCCTTGCGAAGACGCGTCTGCCGACACGGTTGTCGGGTACCCGGGGTTGTACCTTGCAAGGAACCTGTTCAAGCTGAGAGTAGTCTTGAACTTTTCAAAGGCGTCCTCTTGTTGTTTCCCCATGGCCAATCGCTGTCTTCGTTGAGGTGGCTGTGTAGAGGCGCCGACACAGACGCAGCGTCAGGAAGGAACCTTGCGACCCAGGTAGCACCGAAACATTGCGATAATGTTACATTTTTGTTACGCTCAAATGTTATTTCAATGTCCTTTTTTTCTAATGTTTTTGTAATGTTACATATAAATGTTCGAATAACCTTCCCCAAACAATCATGAAACATGTAAACAACATAAATGCAACATTCTCGAAAATGGTGAAGCAGCCCCGCACAAGCATGCAGGCCTGCCAGTGGTGACGGCACAGAACTTACAACACTTTGCAAGAACCAACAACAAGAGCGACCCTTCACACAGCAACTCGTATTCACTCACCTCGAAACGGATATCATGCCGCCGAGCTTATATACTTGCTACTGCGGGATGTCTCATGAGTGACAGTGGGGAATCGGTAATAACTAAAGTTTTGTGACAAAATAATGGGGCTCTTCATGTAATCTATGGCGAGTACTATCTAAGAGATATGGTTACAAGGTACTGTTAGTTGAAAAACATCTTTACTCTAAGAACAGTGAGAAAATGTCTGGAAATCCGTGCTCGAAATATATTTGCAATGTTGTTTTATAGTTGCGACTCTAACATTATAATAAAATTTAGAAGATTATATTAAAACAACGTTTGTTTAGAATGTGAAAGTAACGTTTTCTATGTAACTTATAACGGTATATGTTAATTTTTAATGTTGATGTAAAGTTACTATGCAACATGTAACATTACTCCAACTTACATAACATTTTTATAACACTATTCTAATGTTCGGTGCTACCTGGGGAGGTGGTTCATCATGCCTAACACGGAACAAACTTCAGCGATGTTTTCAGGTCGGGGTAACTCCCTTATAGCCCTGACCTTTTCAGGATCTGGGCGTACACCGCCGCCGTCGAAGATCATACCAAGAAAGGTTACCTGCTGGACAGAGAAACATTTATTTGTTGAGGGTCATGCCCGTCTGTTGCAGTCGGTGGAGCACTTCACGAAGGCGGCTGTCGTGTTCCATTTTGTTCCTGCCGTACACCAAAATGTCGTCCATATAGTTCATCACACCATCTATAACTTGCGAGAACTTTCTTTAGAAAATTTCTGGTGCGGATGTGATCCCGAGCGGTAACCTGCAGTAGCAGTACCGCCCATATGGTGTAATGAAGGTTGTCAACTTTTGACACTCTTTGGGACGCCGTATTTGGTAGAATCCGGAATTCGGGTCCAGTTTAGAGAAAACCTTAGCTTCCTGAAAGCTCCCCCATGACTTGCTCCATCGTTGGCAGCTGATGGCGCTCTCGTCTTACAAAGTCGTACAGTTGCGTTAAGTCAAACAGATTCCTACTGCTCCAGACGGCTTATTACGGGGACAATAGGCGCGCTCTATTCTGTCGGCTCTTCCACATTTTTTATCATTCCTTCTCGTTCTAGCCTGTCCAAGTCTGCTTTGACCCTTTCTCTCATGGGTATAGGAATCCACCGAGGTGTAGACACCGCGTACAGGACTGCATGCGGCACGAGGCGTATCGTATGTCCCCCTGATATGGACCCTATCCATTTGAATACCTTAGGATACCGGCTGACTGTGTCGACAGCAGTCAGCAATTCATCTAGAAAGTACGATTCCTGGGGCTTTGATAGCTGGCAATCCCAACAAGGGCGTGCGCAAGTTGTGCACGACGTAAATAGTTTGCTGCGAACGGTTTTCTTTCTAAACTACTTCAGCGTCAAATTTTCCGATGGGTTGCTTGCATTGCTTGGCCCGATCGGATCGCCTCCTTGTCCAGGGAAAGTGGAAGGGAAGGAAACTTCTCACCTACGGCAGTCACTTCTGCTCCAGTATCTACTTTCAGGCCAACTTCGTGGTCGTTTATCAGTGCTTTGATGAAGTGCGCAGACGCTTTGTTCTGCGATTGCTCAACCGTACCAAGAAATTTCTTAGGTTCGGTAAGCCGTTGAGATTCCAGCCTGCCTGCTTTTTTTTCGGCACGCTTTTTCAAAGGGGCCCAACTTTCGGCAGAACCTGCACCTTTTTTGCAGCGCTGGGCAAATGCTTCTCGGATGAGACCGACCAGCGCAGAAGCTGCAGCTGTTTTGACGGTAAGCATTATTCTGTCCGCGTGAAAATGCGCTCTTTCCTCGGGTTTCCTCGGCTTTACTGCGCCGACACAAGCTTCCGGGACCGTAGAGCCGTTGCCTTTTAGCTCGGCTTGCTGTTTCTTCACCGTTTCCCAAAGCCGTGATCAGTGTGAGCTTCAGATGCATTTGCAGTTCTTCCGATAGAGCCCCATCCCGTAGACCGACTACGAACCTGTCGCTAAATAGGCGGTCCTTCATGTCTTTTAACTCGCATCTGTCTGCTAACCTGGTCTACTGTTTCGCCCAGCTGCTCACGGCGTTGATTGAAGCGAGCACTCGTAGACTATTCTTGGTGTGGACAAAGTAGCTCTGAAACTTCGACTTTACGAAGCTGAGGTCCTTCAATTCTTTATATCTGACATTTAGTGACCGAAGAATCTCCCGAGACTTTCTGCCCACTGCATAGAGAAGAGTTCTTACTTGAACTTCGGCTGACTTCTCGTGTAGTCCGGAGGCGAATCTGTAGTCGTCAAATTCGTCCATCCAGGCGGGCCAGTCTGCGACATTCTGGAAGTCGAAGGGCCTCGGAGGCTTGATTCGCGCCATTCCGAAGTGTTTCCTGTCGCTTGCCACCGGGACGACTTGCTTTTGTTGCAGCAGCTTCTGGTCATCCCCTTGTTGACGGTGCTGTTGCGGTGTCTGATCGGAGCCGGCCCATAGAGTAACATAAAAGTAAAGAGCGGACACTCGGGCCCTTTCGCGGCCGAGTTCGGCGCTTCCCCGTTTCCGCCAGATGGCACTGAACGTGCAAATAAAAAAAGGAAAAAGAGTATGGTCTTGGCATATCTTGGCTTGCAGTGACGTGCGCTGCGCGCCTACGGCCGCAGTTACGTCAGCAACAGCGGCGTCTTTTAAGTGCGTCAAGCCAACGGGCAAGCACGCCCAGGCGGCAGTGTGCGACGGACCGACGGTGTGAGCGGCTGTATTTTTTTGCGGCGTCTGCAAGCTTCGTGGGCACGTCCGTTTTGTGTACTGCTGTGGTGCTGCGACGGTTGTTTCTTCCACCCCGTGAACTGTCCAACAAGAAGCTGCAGCTGTCGGCCTTAAAGGCGGCGGCGGCGGCTCTTCCTAAGCACTTCCAAAGAGGCAACAAAGCTGCGTCAAGGGCAGATGCCCACCACCAGGTTTTGACAGTAGAGCCTCCAAGATTCCTGTTTATGCCTATCATCTCTGAGGCCAGTGCGTTTCCCCGGGTCCGCTAGGTGCGCTGTGCACAAAAGTCGGCCGCTGGGGCCTACGGGAGTGTCCGCTCTTTACTTCTATATTACTCTATGGCCGGCCTTCATCCCACTTCTGACACCATGTCAGACCAGTCAGACCGACGCTTGTGGATGGTGAGCAAGAAATGACACCTTTCAAAGTTCCGTCGCGAAATATATACAGCCAGAACGGTCACATGACTTATGTGAGCACTGGGTGAGGGAAAGGAAGGCATAGCGCATATCTCAGTGCGTATCGGTGGGACGGCCGCGCGCACAGTGCTCACCAGGATGACTTTCACAAGGACAGGCGCCGAGCAACCAACAACTTATTGAGACCTATGAGCAGGTTTTTAAATGCAAGCCAGGACCCACGTGACACCGGAAAACCATTAACAGCACACAAAGCAAAGAAATCTTCATATTAAAACATCATTCATCATTAGCCTATACGTTTGGCACGTGTATAGCAAGAATTCACTACGCAGTAGACCTGGGCAAAATTAAATGCCAGAGCAGTGTCAAAAGCGAAATGTAGTCAAAAGTAAAAGTTAACAGGAACAAAAACTTATCATAAAGTCACAGGTGAAAGAAGAGAAACAAAACATTTACAACAAAGATAACACATCGGAGCGTAATCTGAGTCAGAACTGCGCAATCATAACAAGCACGAGGCAGGTTTAACCAAAACGAGCAAAAAAATGAATAACGCCGTCGAAACGCGGCCGCTGCGGATCCCATTCTATGCTCTCGAACGCCGTACAAGACGCCGTCACGACGGTAGCGAGAAGGCGGATAGAAGGCCGCGATTTCATCGCGCGTCTTCGTGCCCAGCTCTCGAACTCCGTAGGAAACGCTGCCACAGCGCTGGTCAGTTATTAGAGTCTTTTAGAATAGGGTGATGCTTTCGGTTAGGGTCATGGGGCCAGTGCACAGGTGCCGGACAATACAACGTCCCTCCCTCCGGTCCAGCGCCTGCGCACTGGCCCCATGACCTTAACCGATAGCGTCACCCTATTCTAAAAGTTCCTATATTACTGCATGTAAAAAGCGTTGACACAAAACCAACCGAGAGGAATTTCAGAGTTCGGCTTGATGTTTGGGAAAAACAGTCGTAAGGTCGACTGTGTAAATTTAATGAAACACTTAAATTACCCTAAGCCTGTTACGTGAGCTGTGCGGTAATGCGAGCGAATTTCGAATAGTACTAGCATATGCAGACAACGTAAAGACGTCCCGAGTATGGCCGCCGCGGTGGCTCAGTGGCTATGGTGCTCGGCTGCTGGCCCGAAAGACGCGGGTTCGATCCCGGCCGCGGCGGCTGAATTTCTTTGGAGGAGAAATTCGAGGCTCGTGTACTGTGCGATGTCAGTGCACGTTAAAGAACCCCAGGTGGTCGAAATTTCCGGAGCCCTCCACTACGGCGTCTCTCATAGCCTTAGTCGCTTTGGGACGTTAAACCCCATAAACCAAACCAAACGTCCCGAGTATGACCTCAGGATGCCCACTTCAGGATGTTCAGACGTCCTCAGGTTGTCCCTAACTGGTCCTCAAGCAGTCTAACTGGGATCCATTAGTCCGTCCGTTGCGCATACTCAGGATGTGGTTAGGATCATGCTTGGGGACATTTTCAGTACTACTTTAGGATTTATATTCAGAGCTTTTTTTTTCATAGGAGTGCCGTATTCAAAGCTAATAGACAGTTTTAGCGCAGCCGGGCAGCCGTACGGCAAATACGATAACGCGTTGCCGTTACAACCGTTGCCAGGCTTACCTAACCACATTTGCCGTACGGTGGCAGTTGCCGTAGTTACCGTGTTTACCGTACAGGTGAGCTAAAACTCTCTAATGTAAGGGAATATAACCAGAATAACAGAAAAGAGGAACAGCACGGGTTTACCGTGCCCAGGGACGCAGAGAGCTAGCCGTCTGAATGGGAAAGACGAGTGGATCAAAAATCTGAACAGTCCAACCCAATCAGAAGCACGTGGTACATAATACCAGGTTTAAAAGCAAAAATATAATATCTCACAGCGCATATAATATTTCGGGTAGTAATTGTTTCCTTCATTATATCATTATTGTACACACGTATCTTTTAATAAACCTTCAGTTTTTAATTAGTGCCTAATGTGAGAGATAAAGCTGGTTTAATCTGTCCAGTCCCACAGTATAATTATGCGATAGGACGATTGTAGGGCATTTGAGGAATTTGCATCCTCGAGTCTCCCAGAAAAGTACAAACTGAGGACATCCTCATGAGGACATTTAGTTATGATGCACTCAAAAGGTACTCAGAACGTCCTGTTCGAGATGAGGACATTTTGACCATTTGAGGACGTCCTCGGCACGTTTAGTGTTGTCTGGTGTGCTGTGATGGAGTGTTCAGTGCCTCGGCTGTCACCGCTGTTCGTTTGCGGGATACTGCAGGCAAATGGGAAATTTTAAATTCGATACCATTTAAGCTGCTGTCGATGGGTGAACCTCGCGTTCTGTATCACGAAATTCTCTAATCGGTCGAGACAGGTGATGACGTCATAGGGGTCACGTGACCACAAGAAACTAATCACAGAGAAGCACCTCTCCACTTTTCCTGCCATTAAACGACTTTCTCCCCCTCTCTCTACAATTAAAAAGAATATGGGCCACGAATCACCAATCAGTCACAGGTCACATGACGTCACACTGCCACTGCTGCGAGGTGCCTTCTTATAAAAACCTTCTTGTAGAAGAAAAAAGCGGTCGAGCGGGAATCGAACTCCAGCCCTTTCAATTTCAAGCCAGGCGCGTTACCTTTACATCAATGAGATTTTTTTTATTACTGCCTTTGTTTCACAAAACAATGGGTGAATGAGTAATAAGCAGTTTTCGAACAACATATAATGGGGCTGTGCATGCGATCTATGGCATGTACAATCTAAGGGATTATTTGCAAAGAACTGCCAGTTGATGATGATGAAAAACATTTTATGAACATCTTTATCACCCCTTCTCAATGAACATACCTTCAATCACTGGCTATAAGAACAGTGAGAAAAGTTCTGGGACGCAGTGCTTGAAATGTATTTGTAATGATGTTTTATAGCTATGACTTAAAACATTCAGAACACGATATTACAGCAATGTTTACTCGGAACGTTACTGTAGTGTTACAGCACGACATTTAACATTATAGGTTCATTTTTATCATTATAATTATATTTAGAACACACCAATATCACAATATTTACTTCTAATTAAAACTAACGTTCATGATACAATATACGTAGCGTCATGTGTTCATTTCTAACATTAAATTAACGTTGCAGTGTAACAAGTAACGTTACTGCAACTTACATAACAAATTTATAACATTGTCTTAATGTTCGGTGTAGCTTCCACTGAGATGCCCACATTAGTCATGGGGTGTGCCACTGCTTTCGTGTACGTCCTTCTTGAAGAAATTGAAACTGGCTTCGAGGAAAGAAAAGAGCACAACAATAATTGCCTCCCTTCTCAGTGGACTTCCGAACCACGCCGCGAGGGAAGTATGGAGGAGGGAGTGAAAGAGGGAATAGAAAAAGAGGCGCCGCAGTGCAGAGCTCCGGAATAATTTCAACCGCCTGGATCTTTAACGTGCACTGACATCGCGCACAGCACACGGTCGCCTTTCGTCTCTATCGAAAAGCTGCCGCTGCGGCAGGGATTGAACCTATGTTCTCGGGGCTCAGCTACCGAGCACTCTTACCGTAGAGCCACCGCGCGCGAAGAGTGGTGATTTGGGCTTCTTGGTAAGACATATATTAACGAAGGAAATAGGCCAAATACATAGGTATGAAATCTCAGAAACGTACAGGACGAGCGCGCGCTCGTCCTGTCCATTTTTTTTTCTTTTTGCGTACATCAGTTCGTATTTTGAAATGAATTTAAGCGCACAAGAACACGCACACAAGAAGAGGAAACACACAGGACAGGCGCTAACTTCATCTGATTTATTCGCAGGTAAGAGAGCAAAAACATATACATAAAACGAGACATGCGCAGTAAAGAAACACATCGTCAGTTCACAATACGTGCTCAATATAAGCGTGCTCATAGCTCAATACGTGCTCATAGCTCAATACGTGCTATGTAAGCGGGAGAGCTTACATAGGCCAGACCAGGCGGTGTGTCAATGACCGGGCGGGGGAATATTTGCGGGCGTTAAAGGGTGGAGGGACACATTTGGCAGACCATTGTGCGGACTGCAGAGCGTGCGAGCCGCGGCTGAAGGAGATAAAGATACTTGACAGAGGCGGCGATATGGCGGCACGTGAACTATTAGAAGCCTTTCACATCAGGAAGAGGGGGCATGACTGTGTGAGTGACACGTCGGTTAATCTTTCGCAAGAAGAGTACAGGTATCTTGAGCACGTATTGTGAACTGACGATGTGTTTCTTTACTGCGCATGTCTCGTTTTATGTATATATTTTTGCTCTCTTACCTGCGAATAAATCAGATGAAGTTAGCGCCTGTCCTGTGTGTTTCCTCTTGTTGTGTGCGTGTTCTTGTGCGCTTAAATTAATTTCAAAATAAGCTATGCACCATCTATAGCCCAAAGAGAAGTTTTGTTAAATCAGTTCGTATCTGCGCTATTTCCTTGGCAAATGTTGGTTGGTTGGTTTATGGGGTTTAACGTCCCAAAGCGACTGAGGCTATTAGAGACGCCGTAGTGGAGGGCTCCGGAAATTTGGACCACCTGGGGTTCTTTAACGTGCACTGACATCGCACAGTACACGGGCCTCTAGAATTTCTCCTCCAAAGAAATTCTAGCCGCCGCGGCCGGGATCGAACTCGCGTCTTTCGGGACAGCAGCCGAGCACCGTAACTGCTGAGCCACCGCGGCGGCCCTTGGCAAATGTGTCCTTCGAACTTTTTGTATGTTTAATTATATCAGCGTCAAGCGTGGCGAATGCATTTTCTGATGTATGCACAGAACCAAATGCCGCGATGTCTACGGTTCGTGGATGAACGGCTGTTATATGAGTTGCTCGTCGGAGAAACTCGTGACAGCCGTGGGCGGGCGACGCGTCTGCGGTGCGGCCTTGGCCTTTTCGACGTTAGAATGTCTTTGGGAGATATCAAAAGGAAAGTCAGCTTTTCATGCCAGGCTTCGTTGATCGATAACGTGACTCTTGCATGAGCGAGCATGTTTGCTTCGAGCAGACAGTCTGCACGGCCGCGCATTCGTTCGACAAACCTGCTGCAGGGGCGCCTGGAGTTTGCAGGTGTATGGCGAGTTGCGACACCTTCCCGAGCATAAGTACGTGTACTTGCATGGGTAGGCCCAAGACACGCAAGCCGTGTGCAGACAGAGCACGGTGTGTACTTGTACTTATTTATTTCCTATTCCATTTGACTCCCTTAATCATCCCTTCGTTCTGCATCTCCTGCCGTCGGGGCCTGTACAGAAAGTGTTCCACACTACAAAGACGACGATTGTCGCTGTTACCACACTGCTGCTTAATTCTCTTGCTCTTGCGTGCGCGGTAACTAAAGAAGCGCTCACCACCAGGGCGTAATGTAGAACACGGGTGCATGCAACGATGAATCACAGTGTATGACTCCATCAGTTAGTACGTCCGCACACAGGCGTGCACAGACCTCTCCATTAGGCGGTGAACGTAAAGCTTATGATGGCGCTCGATGCATGGTCTCTCGCTTGCACAGGATGTCGGAAAAAAAATAAGAGAATACCTACGAAAATTGAGCAATTTATTTTTAAAGGCCTCTTGCTTTCAATTAACAGATTTATGTACAAAACCATCTCCAGCACATAAATTATGTGAATATATATATATATATATATATATATATATATATATATATATATATATATATATATATATATATATATATATATACATATATGCGCATTATTAACACAACTCGCATTATTTACATGTACCTATTTGTATAATTAACAATATTCTGCATATTTTCTTTTTGCAAACAACCGCGAGGATTAGGACAAGGAAACAAAGTGTACAAAACTTATGGTTCCATGATAAATAGGCAGTGAAAAGATGCTCACTGAAGCGAAAGGTTAGTGTAACACGAGCTCCGTAACACTAAGTCCCTGTGTAACACTGCAGAAAGCCCTCAAGAAATAACAAAAGAAAACTCTCATCTGCAAAACATATACGGCTAGCACATGCGAGGAAAAAAAAGAATCCATCGCAGAACGTCTAGTCGGTTTCTTGTAAACAATCCCGATGACAACCCGAATTCCACAGGAGCCGATGCAGAACCGAAACAGTGGTTCAAATTCTACCTGTTTTTTTTTTCGCTCAACAGCTAGACCGTTCAGAGTAGGAGTTTGTGCTTATCCGAAACAAAATGCTCAATTATTGAATCAAATTCGGTCGATAATGCAATCTCCTGTTCAACAAAAGGCAAAAGCAATCTGCGAAGTCAGTCGTGGCACGTGGTGGATCTGAGCTTCGCTTTAACGATTGTAAGCTTTGAAAAAGCCCTTTCACACGAACAACTGTTCTCAGGTATAACAGAAAAGCCCTTCAGTGCCGTAGAGAAGTATTTATGCACTGTTTTGCCCAGGCCGCTTCACTTGTAGCCAGTCCATCCACTGATAATTAACAATCATGAGATTTCGCTTGCTCTTATGTTTGTGATTTCAACAGGTGCAGCTCAGCACGCAAGCTATGGGAATCAACATCAAAATATTCACTCAGTATGCAAACTTGTTCGTCACTTGAAGAAAGCTGTAGAAGGTTACTTATAGCACAAGTGATGCCAACAGCTTCCTGTGTGAATCTCTGTTTAATTCCTTGAACAAAGGAGTCAATCAGGGGATAGTATACAGTGACGCGAAGCTGTTCCTCCTTTGTTACGGGAAAATATTGGTTGCCATAATTGCGGTCCACGTGCCTATAGAGAATCTCTTTTGTACGTCAGGCACGTCGATATCATATGTCCGACGTGTTCGAGAAATACCTTTGAAATCTTGGCAAAAGCAGTTTCTTCCTCTCTGTTTTCTTTGAACGCCTTCTGCAGATTTCTCGCCTCTAAAATTTTTCGGGTCCTGTAAGATTTTGGCCTCAAGGATCATTTGCAAAACGGGATGGGCAATTTCTAGGCAGACAATAGAATCGAAGTTCTTTAGCTGCCTCAGGAGTCCTCTTGCCTTCGCCCACGTTTCTCGGTGATGCGTGCTTTTCGTAATTTCCTCTGCTGTCCTCAAGAGGTAAGCGTAGTTCTTTCTCACGGCTTTCACAGCATCTGGTCTGCAAGCCCATATAGTTGCAGACAAAGATTTGAGCATCTTAAGTCCAGTGCCAAACGTTTCACAAACCCGCTCGAAAAGTGCTTGACGAACTGCACTAGACTCTATGAAGTTGTACGCAACTGGTGTCAAAGAAGTCAAATAGGACCCCATTTTCTTCTCGAGAGCACCAACAAGCACTAGATTTAACCCTTTTCTTACAGCGGGAAAACAAAGTTTCAGAGAGCTGTGCGCAAAAAATTTGTTCACCCATAAATTTAATAAAAGTTCTGTATTGCAGCACATCATACTGTAGCTGAGCTTTTTTTAATGGCAAAGAAAAAAAAATCAGGATATGTAGTGCTTGCGAAGGAAAAAGATAATTGATTGTCAAAATTTGAGACTCGCACAAAAATTCACAAAGTTATTAGATAACTCAGAAAAGGGTATACAGAATTTAGAATATATGTTTTGTGCGTTACCGGTTCAGAAACTATAGTATTCAGATTTACAGAGCTCTTTATACTAAACTTTCTTATCAGTACAGAAAAAATTCCCCACGCGCAATGCTTTAATGGGGCTACTGAGCAGTGCAGTGCAAAGGTCGATCCCGGGCCGTTTTGGAGAAAACGGATCCATTACACTGATGGTGGCACGGAATCGTCCGAAACTTGGCCGGTACTTTCAGAGAGGCTCGAAAAGCAGCGAATATTCTCGGCTGCGGCGCAAACGAAAATTATGGGTGTGCGCCTGGAGATAGTACAGGCTGCGGGGAGCAGTCATCTCTGTTCGAAATAGAATCAGACATCATGTTTTCACACAAAGCTTATGCATGCATCTGCAAAGTCGTGTCGCTGCTGCGGGATCGCGGGAACACCGCCCTTGCTGAGCACGGTCGGTGCGAAACGAGGAAACCTCCTTGGACGCCATGCTCACTCTGATCGCTCCACATTGACAGGTTTCTCGGGAAGTTTAGAAGTGCTTCCCCACGCGGTTGACATAAAAATCGAATCCGAAACTAAGTACAATTAATTTGCAACATTCTAGGTAGCTCCGCTTGTCCAGAAGCGGTGCGGATTGCGCAGAATATATCATTTCGCTCCATCGTTCAAACTGAATGATTTCAACGGGCGCGGTAAGGAAAGCGCTAAGTAAAACCACTTCATAATTTGAAAGTACCGCCGAACTTTTAACTCTTCCATCGCAGTGTGACCACCTCGCCGTCTCTTCACCCTTTGCGCCTGTGCGCGCCCTTTCTCACCTACTTTTCTGGACAACGACTGGTTCGCCACCTTTGTTGCCCTTTGAAATGTGAGGAGTTAGTGTTTTAAGGCGAAACCCTTTAATGCCTCATCGTTGTTGACAGAAGGTTGTCAGCAGGGGTGTCACACTTTTCGGTTGGTCGAAATACACAACTAATAAAATAGTTGTCGTCCGCTCCGACAGGGGGCGTAAAGCGTCCGTGGGTGACCCCATTGCACACTTCAAGGGGGGGGGGGGGGGGGCTGTGAAAAAAAAAAAAAGGTATCATGCCAACCGTTTGCCGCAGAATTTTCTGGATGGTGTCATACGATTCAACGTTTCGTGCAGCATAAACTCACTAGTTAAGTTAGAGCCTAGCTCACGGCAGGGATTCGAACCGGCGACCCATAATCGGATGCTGCGTAAAAAAAATCGTATCATGGTAATTTGTGGGTCTAGTTCTTCATGACTGATTGCTGTGTCATAGACGATGACGAGTTAATGAAATAATTATAATTAATCGATTAATTAAAGAAATGCAAATTGAAAATATTGAAAAAAAGGGGGCTGAAAGGTGTCAAAATGCTCAGAATGAAAAGCCAATGCTTGATGATGCTAATTAAAAAATTCCAGTGCATAATTGATCAATTAAGTAATTGAAACAATTGTAAAAAAATGAAAAATGCGTTAAAAGGTGTTAAACTAGCTAGGACATCGCGTCATACCCTCAAGGCGGAGCTTAAGTGTCCTCTCCAATTTTTTTTAGTTCTTCCTGCTTGCTTTTCACCCTTTCTGTGTTATCGCTGAGGTAATTGTACGTTATATTAAAATAATCCCTTGCTCTAAGCGCGCTGATATCATGGTTGGAGTTCCTTACCTTGCAAGTTTCCGACTTTTATTCAGGCAGTATATATCAACACCTTAATATTCCGCCCTTTATATTTGCGGGAAGATGCCTCGTCTCTATCGCACATTTCATCTTTTTGTGAATATCGGTTGCAGATGAACTATTCTTCCAGCTTGCACCTTTATGGGCTCGTCGGTAAAAATCTTGGGTTTTAATGTTCCCGAAGCGACACATGACTCATGAGGTACCCCGTAGGCGAGCGCTCTGGATTAATTTAGACCACCTGCGGTTCTTAAACGTGCGTTGACATCGCACAAAGTATATCCGCCAAAATACAGCCTCCGCGACTGAGATCGAAACCGTGACCTTGGGATCAGGAGCCGAACGACAAAGTCACTGAGCCAGCGCGGGATTGTGGTTATGATGTAAAAATGTAGAAAACATTCTTAATATGTAACGCATCAACGGCTTGTCATTGTATGCAAGATGGTTTATTCATCCTACTCCCACAGGTCTAACAGTACCTTTTGCTGGGCTAGTTGGTGTGACATTGTGTTCAGAAAAGAAAAAACAGCGCTAAATTCTACACAAACCACACAGAAAGACGGACAGGACGGGCGCCCGTCCTGTCCGTCTTTCTGTGTGGCTTGTGTAGAATTTAGCGCTGTTTTTTCTTTTCTGAACACAATCCCACAGGTCTCTTGGCTGTATTTCAATGTAAAAGGCTTCTTTCACACCGACGTCTATTCAACAAATCCCGCGTTACAGTTGTGACCAGTGTGTTGCTGGCACTGCTTGATCGCCTTGAAAATACGGAACTGTCCTGGTCACTTTGTCCTGGGCCTGGGCCTCTGTCCGGGGCCTCTGTGCTCGACAAGTGGTGTGCGCGAGGACCTCCAGCACTTGATCTGCCGCTGCCAAATCTTTAATCCCCATCGCAAGGCACTGTTAAGTGCTTTAGGACTCCGTCAGGACGGCCCCGTGCACCTGGAGCATGTCCTTGGACCCTGGACTGATGCGACTTCGGCTGCGCGAGGGACAAAAACATTCTTAGTGTTTCTTAGGGACACGGGTTTGGTGGACACCCTTTGATAATCATGTGTGTTTGTGAGTTCGTGAGTGTTGAGTATGCTTGATGTCACTTGTCTTTTTCCCTTTTTTTTTCACCCTCACCTGGAGTAGCATGCCAGGCCCATAACCAAGCAGACCTCTCTTTTTTTCATTAAAGTCTTCCTCTCGTCCTCTCTCCTGGTTACTTCAGATGTAACTACAGCGCAAAAACTACTTTGACATCAGGGAGCCAAACGCGCGGATGGACGTCGCACTCACAACTAATTTCTTGCAAGACATGGCGAATAAAAGATCTGCGTTGCATATGCGCCGACAGACTAAGCGCAGCAAAACGCAGATGTACAGGTGCCAAAGGCAATACTAGGTCGGATGCACACTATCAAACATCTTGCGACGGAGAAAGTCTCTGAAGTACCAAATCAACTCGGCCAAAAGCTCGTTTTACTTCATTGTCACGTGATGGGGGTAACGAGGATCATGATGCCAATTGGTTTGGGGACGAAGATAAGGTGCGCGCGGGACACAGGATGGTGTCGGGATGCTTTCAGTATTCTCAATGCCCCTTTCTAAAAATTTTATACGCCATCAAGGCGTGGCCCAGAAAGACGCGCCTCCACTGGCTGCTGCGGTGGACCAGCGGGCGCTTACAGAAATGATACAAGTCGAGAAGGCAGCGGCAAATGCCCCACAAAGGAGGTCCTCTAGACAATGGCGTCGACCGATTGTCACGTTTGATCCCATTTCACGAAGGCAATTGCAGCTTTTTATGGCAATGGAGCAGAGGCTAGGCCGGAAGGAAAGAGACTGGTCTTTGTCCCTGTGCCGTGGGCAGTGGGCTCCTCAGCGATAGCGACCCTGCACCCTCTCTCTAACTTCCCCCCTTTCACCCCTCCGCACACCTAGCCCGAACAACGAACAACCCGCTTCTCCATCCATTTTCTGCCTAGCCTCTGCGCTCTGCTGCACTGCTACCGTGACGTCATGAGAACCGGTCGACGCCATTTGCTGGAGGGCCTATTTTGACGGGCATTCGCCGCTGTTTCTTGAGTATTCACTTTCAGTTTTAGCGGGCAGCAGAAGACTCATGAGCTGTGCACGGGCTCGGGCCGGCCCGAAAGCCCGTACCCGGCCCGGCCGCGGGCCGGGCTCGGGCCTTGCGGAAGTCTATTCACCCGGGCCCGGGCCGGGCTCGGGCCACGGTAATTTTGTCTCGAACGAGCCGGTCGGGCTTCGCGATCGCGATTGCTCCTGCGTGGCTCCAGCCGCCCTACTGTTGCAAGGTTCGAAACTAATTTGCAGGAGCGCCGCACTTGCCTCAAGCCGCCATCAATGGACGATTTGTTGTATTTGCATAATGACTTGGAGTGATAGCTCTCTACATGCGCCGTGTTTGCATATACTCACCAATTTTCATCTAGACCATGAGAGCCGAGCATTTTAAAAACATTGAAATAAACTGATTTTCCTTAAATTATCTCTTTCTGTTTCATCGTCGCTTCAATTTCAATTTTGCAGGTCGGGCCGGGCCCGGGCCGGGCCTTAACTCGGGCCGGGCCCGGGCGGGCTTAGGTTTCTTCAGTGCCGGGCCGGGCCGGGCCTCCGTCAGTAGTGTAGGGCTCGGGCCGGGCGCGGGCTGAAATTTGCGGCCCGTGCACAGCTCTAGTAGCAACCCTATACCCCCCCCCCCCCCCCCGCTATACTGTTGCGAGTGACCAAAGGGAGGTGGGGAGAAGGAAGCGCACCACGTTGCTCTAATAGGTGTGTCAAGGGCGCTGACCAAAATTCCCTCCTTCATGCCGTCTTGGGGTGAGGTCATTATCGAATTTGCGACCGCCATCTTGTTGGAGCGATGGTTGCCTCCATAGGCGCGCCGCGCGACTGACGTCGCATCATGCGTCGTATGAATAAGCTCTGTAGACAGGCGTCATATTTGTAAACAAAGGTCGCTCAGCGATCGGCAGCGACGTGGGGTACATGCGAAAACGTAGCATGCCAACACGGCGACAAGCGACGCTGCCTTCAAAACCGATTCGATATATATTATTTAAAAGCCTGCGCGTCGCTAGTGATTAGAAACATTTTTGTGGACGCCTGGTGAGTAGTTATGCACTTTTTTAACCTGTTTGCCAAAAGGAATTAAGGGATTACCAGGCGGAGCGCTGCATCGACTTCCTTCTCCGTTCCTAGTTGGCAGCAATGTAACAGCGCGGCTACGGCGGGCAACTACGTTGACTGACAACGAAACTGAGAAAGCGCCAGGAATAGAGAGAGTCTAATCGTCTATTCTCAACCTTATGGGCTGATGCAGCATACCCGATTTTCTAGTGCAAGGTGTAGGACGACGCAATGCGCGCGACTCGATGTACGACGAACCTTGTATGCTCTGTTGCGTGTCGTGGTAGCAGGACCCCACCGCTACCACCAGTTGTTGCGTGTCGTGGTAGCAGGACCACACCGCTACCACCAGTTGTTGCGACGGAAGGTAGCAGAATCCCACCGCTGCCACCAGTTGTTACGGCTCGAGGTAGCGTGGCCAGTTGTTGCTTCACCAAGGGGGCTCGTACAGGATGAGGAACGGTCTGACTTCAGATGGTTGGAGATTACAAAAACAAGCAGATTTAATGGCAAGAAACTAAGACACTTATTTACAAAAATTTACAAAAGAAGAGCAAGGAATCAAAAGTTAAGAGTTCATAGCGTCGAGCGTCTGGATGAGCCTGTTACCCAAGGCTCAGAGCCACTGGATGAACCTATTACCGAAGGTCCAGAGCGATCGTGCCCACTTTGGTCGCAGGTTATATAGCCCAAGGCTCCGCCCTTTCACCAGGCGACAATCCATCGCGACACAAAAGATCGGCACTAGCACCGCCATCGAAGACCTGTTGAGCCCCCTCACTAGGCGGTAACTCATCGTGGCACAAAAGATCGCCACCACACGTCACAGACGCAGCTGGCCAAGACACCTGTTGAGAGCCCGCACGTAGAAACTGGCGAGGATGAAGATAAGTCCGCACCACTGTAGCACTGAGTTAGCCGCTCGCGTCCATCAAACACAGGTGTGGCAGGATGACGTCACAGACGCAGCTGGCCAAGACACCCGTTGAGAGCCCGCACATGGGAACTGGCGAGGAAGATGCTAAGTCCGCATTCCTATAGCATTGTGTCCTGTTGACGTCACAGCCGCAGCTGCGCAGGCTTCCTCGGATTCGTTCCGGTTTTTTTTTAAGACGAGGGACACCCTTTCTTCTCCTGTCGTCGGTTGCTTCTCGAAGGGGAGGTCGTTTTCGCCGAGCCGAGTGTGGGAAGAGCCTCATCGGCCACTTCCCAGAAAGTCACCCTTTTCTGTGAGGTCATCGTGGGGTCAAGTTGAAGTCAAACGACCCGTCAAAATTGCCGCTACGTTGAATCTCCCTCCGTTTCATCTCGGGTCTCAAGATGGGTCGTAACAGCTCCCTGTTTTCTCCAAGCCATTTCACTCCGAATAACATGGAGAGTTACTGTACACTTAAAGGGCAACTCCTGCGTTTTTTCTATCTCCTCTGATTTTCTTGAAACTTTTGCGGTAGGTTCTCCGCAGTTTTTTGGCCCCTTGGGCTAAGTTTCGCAGCTGGGTGGCGTTCTGTTGCAGCGCAAATGAATTTTAAATTTTCCCATTTCGTAGCCTGGGCAGATTTCTACCGGCAACCTTGCGTGTGTACCATCACTGGACGCAAAGCCGTCGATATTCGCTCACTGTTTGCTGAAAGTCAAAATTTCGAGCCGGCTTTTGGTCACTTCAGGCAAATAACGACCTCTCACTTACAATCGCCAGTTCGGTCAGTCAACGAGCACACGATAGGTTTTGTGACAGTGCCTGCAACGTCATAAGTCTGCCATGACGTCATCGTTTGGTGAAAACACAGTTTCGGTCTCCTGGTTTTTGATCTTTTTAGGTACTCCTAATTGATATTTTGATAAAACGGTTTTTGTACCGGACCTAGGGTACTCTAAGGAATGTTGTGCGATTATCAACTCAGCATATGTTCAAAAAACTCCCGGGGATAACCTTTGAGTGATACAGTTACTTTGAATAAGGCAAAGACGATCTCTCTTTTCTTTGAAACTTGGTAGGGCGTGCTGCGAACTCCAATTGTTATTCTGCTTGATATATGAAGGAAGCCAACAGTCAATGAAACCAAGGAGCATTCTAAGGCGAAAGCCTTTAATAGCTCATGCTCGCGGTGTCCGTCCATGCTCGCGGTGTCCATCCGTGCGCTGGAATCGTGCCAACTGTGGCCTCTCCTCCGCGCAGCGGCGCAACCTCCTCCGTAATTTTTTTTCCTCTAATTCATTACGGCCCCTCTTTCTGTTTCTTCTTTCACTCCCACTTCCTCCCTTCCTCCTCAAAAGGATTACGGGTGTCCACCGAGATATGTGGGACGGTTACGGCGTAATTTCCTTTCCTCAAATACAATTTTCATTTTCTTCACTATGGCCCCTCTTTGTCTTTCTCCTCTCACTCCCACTTCCTCCCTTCCTGTACGGTGTGGTTCGGATGTCCACCGCGACGGTTGCTAGGCAACGGCTCATACGGCCGCATCAACAACAGAACAGCGCCAACGCCAATGAACACAATGAACGCCGAACGGGCAACGGCGACGGCGACGCAGCGAAACGGGCGCCAAAGAGCTGCGCTCTAAAACACTACAATAAAATAAGCGACCGCAGTCGCCAAAGACAATAAAAACCGCACATGCGGGAAGCCCTCCACGCGCCAAGCGGTTCGGGGAAGCGGAAGTGGGTTGACCACAAGGCTTTCGCCAAGCACACTTTAGAATTTCCAAAGTGTCTTCGGTAATTTTTAATTTGTGCTATTGATCAGAGGGAGATTACTGACGTAATTATTTTATTGCTGAAAGATAATTGATTAGAAGAAGAAAAACACCTACATGTCGCCGATGAGATCCGAACCCAAGAACTCCGAATTTCGCGGCCGGTGCTGTACAACCGCTCATCCAATGCGGTGGGAAGCCTCTTCTCTTGTTCTCTTCGCAGCCACTTTCTCCGCACCTGCGCCTGCGCGAGCGCGCGCGCGCGCGAGAGAGAGAGAGAGAGAGAGAAGGCTCTCGCTTTCTTCTCTTTCGTCGCCGTTTTGTTATCTCTAGTTCTTAGTTGCAGCCGCTAGCAAGATCTTGTGATTGGTCTGTGCCAGGAAAGACGTGCTTCACCCGTTCTTTCTAGTTCTTTCTCGCTACCAACGCCGCAGCTAGTGCTATTGCTCTGCCACTTTCGCCACTGGGGGTCTAGGCGCGCCTTTGACACAGCTTTCGCGAGGCATGGTCAATACATGCAAAGTTCGCACGCGCCGTTTGAGGGCCGGCAATGGCGAGCGGGACGCGCTTAACAGAACAGGCTAACTGACGCAGCGGGACGAGAACGAACACGGACGCAGGACCCCAACTACCACGCACAGACCACAGCGCATACGAGAAACCCGTGAGACATCGAGGTTCGCGAACAACACGGGCCAAGAGTGCCTGAGCGCCATCACGATCCCGACCTTCGAAAAATTACGCGCATCGCAAGGATAACGCAAACGAATGCAAAAAAAAAACTCCCAATAAAACTATCCCTCCCAATAAATTTTCAGTATTACCTCTCAAGTGCTCCTCTGCAAACTATACCTCTGCACCACCAGGCTGCATGCCATTCACTTCAAAACGGTGATCACAACAGTCCTTTTAGGTGCAGACATCACGAGTTTGAATCGAGCAGCGGGGAAATTTTTAAATGCAATTTTGTGAGTAATTTGGTGAGAGTTTGGTGGCGTTTAATTACTCCGAACTGATAAGGGTACCATTCCATTCTGGGAATCCGTGGAACGAGGCAGCCCACAATAAAGACCGAGGTTTCGTCGACCGGGCAGTGGAAGAGTCCGGCTCCCTGAATTTCACGAATGACTCCATGATCACGTATCATGATCTAACCAATCATTTTAAACTCGAGAGGGGAACTTTCCCCCCTCCGCACAAAAGCTTGACTAAAGAAAAAGAGGTTACGTGGCGTCGTCTACAGACGCGATCGATACGCACCCCATCACTCCTAGCGCACATTTATCCTGATCAATGCAACTCGAATTGCAAACAGTGCGGCCAACGACCCAACTACGATCACATCATATGGGATTGCAAAATAGAGCCATCCCGGGTGACCTATAGTTACTGATCCTTCTCTCGAGCGGTGGGAGACCGTGCTGGCTTGCTCTGACCCCAGAACTGGAGTTCTGGCGATGGAGTGGGCCGACAAAGTTGTCGAGGTCTATGTACTCTCGACCACCCAACGCGATATCTTAGCACCAAACTCTTTCCGACGAATAAAATGTTTTACAAGCAGTCAATAAATGCAATTTTCTCAACATAAAATCCCCGTCTTTTGTTGCCGGCCGAACATCAACTCACTTAGGAAAATGAACCATAGAATTGATTTTTGCAGAGAACGAAAATTGGGTGGGGCTGTCTCCGTATAGATGCACCAAGTTAGAAACTGCCGTGGAACAACGAAAAGCAATCGTTCTGCACCCAAACTCTCTGGCAGGTCCCATCACTTTTGGCCACAACGACGACAAAGAAGAACCAGCCTGCCATGATTGCTGAATGGCACATACCCTGGCCAATCCCCCGCCGTGGGTATGTGCCATTCAGCCCAAGGTCATCATCATCATCATCGTTTCACCCACGTCTACCTTGACTGCATCAATGTGTCACTTCTGTTTGAATGTGCAATGCACACTGGCCAATCCCCCGCTGTTGGTACGTGCCACTCCACTTGAGGCCAACGACAACGGCGCGCATTAGAAGAAGTACGCTCGCTCGCATTTCTGCGCCATTTGTCGAGGGCTCAGCAGCAACGACTTCAAGACGCCAACTCGAACACTCAGATGCGCTCGACTTCCGCAGTCTCCGATCTACCCCCCTAACCTCCGCCTCGCACCCATTCCACGCAACATGTCCACCCGCCCACACGCAGGCCGCCGCCAAGCATACGCATACAACCACAAGCCACCTTTGGACGCTGCGGCGGTGACAGACGCCTGTCTCACGGAAACCGCGGGCTCCACAGCAGCCTTCTTCCTCCCCCCTTGCCTCTCTTCCACCAGCACCCACACAACCGGTCCATACACCTCCTCACCCTCCACTCTCGCCCTAGAAATACATGGGATCGCCAATGCGATCCCTACCCCCCGCCCCCCAATACGTTGTCTATACAGACTCGCAGGCAGCTCTGCGCGCCTTCCATGAAAGAGCCCTCCCTTTCCCTAATCGATCGGCCTTAGATGCTGCCCTCTTAGCATTAAGCCCACGACCGGTGACCCTTCGGTGGATCCCTGGTCACATGGGCATCCCCGGCACTGAGCTGGCTCACCAGCTTGCCTACGATAGTATACAGCGGGCGCCGCGGATCCCATGGACGAGCCCACCGACGGAGCAGGCGGTCAGGGCTTACAGATACACTGTCGATAAATACTACACGCGGCAAAAATTTGACTTAGCTGATTTACCACCGCCATACCCATCCTTATCGATCCATGAAGCTCGCATTTTTCGCCGAATACAGTTTAATCTCCTACATACACCAGCCAAACTTTGTCTATACCGGTACACTTCCACATCTCAGTGCCCAAACTGTCCACACATATGCAGACAGAGAACACTGCCTTACACAGTGCCACGCAGCCTTCCAGTGCCCCGCCTATACCCCCCCCCCCCCCCCCCTGTTCTCATCCCTGCATGGTTGAGCACTTGGCGCTGTAATTCTCGCTCCTCCGTGGCCTGCCCGTCGAGGATGTTGTAGGCACAATTCGCGTGAAACCCGGCGCAATTACGGTGTCTGACTTTGTGAAAAGGTATATTCAGTGTGGCGTTTGTTTTTTATTTATGTCACTGCTTATGCTGAGTAAATGAAGCTTAGTTGATAGCAGAAAAAGTGGGATTATTGTGAGAGGAAGATATACCACCCTGATAACTTCAAAAAAAAAAATTCACAGCATATGCGCGTAACGCTTTACGTGCAACCTTAGGGGTAGGATCAGCAAGTCAGCCTTCTAGATCATAGAGCAAGGCCCCACGACCGACACCAGCGAGCACCAAGTGATATGGACACCAGGACACGCCGGCATTGCTGGGAACTGCGCGGCGCATACTGTTGCTTGAGGATACGCTAACCGAACTTCGGAAGGCCCCCTAGAACCAAGACTAGTGGTTCTGACCTATAGTGATATCTTGGAACAACATCGAGGGTAGAGGGTGTCCCTACCCTCAGCTCATAGCCAGCCCACAAACCAACAGGCAACATCTTGGAGGTGGCTCCAGACAAACACTTACGCTATAGTTTACATATGCTAAACAAAAATCACCCAACAGCCTATAAGGCTGCCTTCACGTCGGCTTCTCGTGATTCTTTCGCGAGGCATCCCCGCATCCCGCGGCCACCTAAGCGACTCTTACCACTGTGGTCAACCCGCAGCCCTTGCACCAACGAGACCCGCAGAGCAAGACCCACGAGCCAAAGACAAGCCCGTAATCCCCGCAGTGAAGTGCGAAGCGTCTACGGCCGGTGCATGAGCCAGTCGCAGCGCTCCATTCGGTGCCTAGCCAGTAAATAACCCACTGTCGTTATGCTCCCACTCGTCCTGAATGGGTCGAATTCAGTTGGGGTTGTAAGCGTCCTGAATATATCTCTCCAGGCGTCAGCACGATTTCGTATGTCAGAGGACGTCGCCCCTTTGAGGGTCCTGGCCTGGCGTAAGCGTGGGACCCACCGAAGGCCACCTCAATCCAAACATATTCGCTACTCAGCAGGTAGCGTGATTCCTTCGGCATGGTCGAATTATCATGCTGCAGCAATGTTGCGAAAACACCGTCATGTTTTACGACATAGCACAAACAAATTTCTTGCCGTCCAGGTAGGTCGCGCCCATGGCAGCATCGTGATTCTAGCAAAACGAAGTGCCCACGCTGCGAAACCGTTGCTGCGACCGGTGTCCCGTTTGTTAATGAGAAGGCATTATATGGCTCATGAGGCGGAAAATCCGCCGTTGCCGTGGTCCACGCCAAACGGTCCAAAAACACACGCGACCTCGTCAGGAAATTTCTTCCGAAGTAAGATTCGAACCCAGGCCGGCGCGAACAGATCAGCTGCGCTGGAATCTTCATTACAGAACTGCGCCATCACTGCAGCAATACCACCCCGCGCGCAAAACTGCCAGTCTCCCGTGCTGGGTTTGGGTATCGTCGTCTTCATCAACTTCCATTCGTGCGGCGCGAACACATGAGCTTTGCTGGCCATTGCATTAGAGTAATACGCCAGCGCCGCTACCGTGCACTCCGCGTGCATGTATGTTTTCGTATTACCTGCACGTAAGCATATAGTCTTAACTGCCCTCCGGAATTTTTTACTGCGGCTTTGTGTAACTGAATCCTTTCCGTCTGGATGCGTTTGAAAGGGTAACATCGCGACTTGGGAGCGCTTGGCCAAGTGAGAATTTTTCAATCTCTTGGGATTAATTTTAGGCTGAAAAAAAAGGAAGGGCACACTAGTTTCCACCGAGATATGAGAGACAGATACTGCGCCATTTCCTTTCCTTAAAAACCAATTTACCAATTTACACACTTACACACCACTTACACAGGCATTTCTCAACACGATCTAAAACTTTGTAGGCAAAGTTATCTGAAACATCCTGCAATGACTTGCGCTTGAACTCTGGACGTGTGCTTCACATCGTGAAAAATTTAGGTTGCTCGAAAGGTGCGTATCACGCACCTAGGTCAAGCCTTATTCTGGCCCTCGATGTTGTTCAAAATTGGGCCGCTCGTCTCATTCAAATCATTTCACCAGAATCATGATTATGAAATACTTCGCCTGCCTGGCATATAATCTGCGACCAATTATACTCTACTGAAATTCACGTACCACTTTCTCAGATTCAACGCTGATTTTGGTTCATTTCTTCTATACTCTACTGAAATTCACGTACCACTTTCTCAGATTCAACGCTGATTTTGGTTCATTTCTTCAGACTGCTTTAACACCACTTATTTCTGTAATGCCTATAGGCCATCAAAGAATTTGAAATATTTCTGAAGGTTCCCTCAAAACCATGCCCATCGACAGTGACACGCGGATCCGATCTCCCAAGGCTTCTCACTCGGTAACCACCTTCTACCCAAGTAGTAACGTATGGATAATATATACGGCAGCGCACAGCAGCTGATATTGGGCAGGCGGCGCTTAAGAAAACTGCGTTCAGAATGGTTATCAAGACCTAAATTATGTCAGCGGCTATGTTATTCACATCATCTCCATCTCACATCAATATTTTATCCTTCGTTCGGTGCCGTTATTCATTCTTTTGCAGCTTGACGCGTGGCGCCGCTCATTAACACATGTCACACAGTAGGGACCACCGATTTACTGATCCTGTGATGCTTGGTGAAAAAAAAAAACCAAGCGGAGGCTGCATGTTCGGTGAGCGACCGTGCTGAGCTTAATGCTGATCACTTGGATCCTCGCACTGGAAAGCCGCCTTGAACTCCGACAGCGTCATGACCGGCTCGTTGCACCGACGGCTTGCATCTCCGTACGTCTCATCCACGTAGTCACCGCTAGAGCATAGCGCGTAACACGAGGCCACGAAGAACAGTCGGTCCTGAGCGAGGCTCGACTCTCTGGAGGACGTGCCGCTGCTCGGGTGTCGTAGAATGCCCAGCCTGTAGGCGTTTAAAGCAGCCAAGAGAGCCTTGGCGTCCACGTGGTGCGGTGACCACTCCGACGGCGACTCGGCAGGGAGACTTTCGTTTTGATGTAGCACGGGTGATTCTTCTTGGACACGGCTGCGCTTGTCGTACATGGGATCTTGGAAGACACTCCTGAGAATTTCATCCGCAATGAGGCGCCCGGCTCCGCCGTAGTTGACAGCCGGCGGCAGATCCGGGTGGTACAGCGGGAACATGGAGTAGTCATGAGATACAGTCAGCGGGCCATGGACGCTCCATTGGTGCATCAGCACGGAGCCTGGCTTGAGGACGTTAGTCAGGTCCTGCTGCTGTAGTCGCCATCGCGCGCTCATCAGGCTCTGCCAGTAGGTGAAAAAGCTGGCTCCTGGTGTAGGTTGAGGGAGAACGCTGGCTAAGAAGCTCCACATGGCGTCGTCTCCTTGTGCCCGGACATTGAGCACGGACCTGCTGCGATGCATCACGACTTCAGTGAGGATGTCTCTTACATCCTCGACGAGAGTCTGGAATCCATGGTTAGTGGGAAACAGGCTGAGCCACGCGACGCCCACGATGTTTTCAATCTGCACAAGGCAGCGCCGTGAGTGCACTGACGTAGGGAGGCCCATCAGTTCCAGGGTAAGGTCTGCTATTTGCTGGTCGGCCATCCAGCCTAGCTCGTGAGCTACGCGAAGGCCAAGGCTCAACGTCAGCGCCTCCCGCATCTCGGACTCGAGACCAAGCAGATAAACAACAGCCCGGAGCAAGCCAGGGTTTTCAACCTGTACGATGTCGTTGGACGAAAACTGCTGCGCCCAGATGAAGTGCTCATTGAGCAGGAGCAGCAGGCGTCCGGCGGCGATTCCGGGAGTCGTTATTTCAGTCAAGTTTCGGATAGACATCCGAAGGACTCTGTGTTCAGGCTCAGCCATTGCCGGTCCCAGCGCTGCTAGCGTCAATCGGTTCATTGCGTCGATGGTGGTGACGAGATCGTCGGCTTGCGATTCAGTTACGTCAAAGAGCAGCAGCATGCTGCGGACGAACTGTTGGTACCGCAATGACTGTGCCGATCCCCTTGGCTGGCTGGCAAATGTACGCATGGAAGCGATCCAATTGCGAAATGCGGCACTGTGGCCAATTTTGAGCACTGGGTCTCCAGTGACGTTGCGAGAGGGTCGCAGGTCAAAGGTCACTTGAAACCACAAGTGCAGATTCCAATTTCCTGAAAGATCCAGCAGGATCTCTAGGAGGTCCCACCGTGATGTCAGTGGCCATGGGAGATGGTGATCGGCCATGAAGGTTTTCAGCCTGTCCAGGCTGCTCTCCGAGGGCTCGATGCACGATCTGGCCAACTCGACGACCTTTTCTTCGACGATCGAAGCCACCGATTGCGCGGGACCCTGCTTGCGGATGTCACGGGGAGCCCACTCGATGGTGTTGAGAGCGCGGCCGTACATCATGTCTTCGGCGGCTTCGAGAACGGAAAGCAAATGGTGTTCCTGCTTCCATCCGTCGCAGACGAAGCCGTAGAAGTTGTCGCATGGGTCTTGGGAGCGATTTATAGAATTCTCTATGGCAGCCATGTACATCTTGCAGGTTGCCGTGTCGCACCCAGAGAATAGTGGCAAGCGCGCGTGGTCAGCGTGGTGGCCTCGGGAAGCAGCGCTGAACAGGTGGCGGTAGCGGATGCGTAAAAACACCGCTGACGCAGAGTAGATGAAAATGGCGATGGTACTTAAGATGGCTGTTGCGATAAGAACCCTCTTGAATCTCGGGTTCATATGCCAGTTTACCTGGCGAACAGCCACGTTGGCAACCTGCGCACGTGAAGGGGAAAACGAAAACGTCATCCTTCATTGTTGTGTTGAGGTTCTGATCTATAGAGAGTGGTAACACGCTCCCTGCTGGCGCAAGAGCAGTTAATGCAGTACTTTGCAGTAAAGGCATTTCTCCTTTTTACATTACGCAGGTAGCAGGAAAAAGCCTTGTCAACGCGTATGGGCTAAACCAGAAAAACCCTGTTAGTTGGTCGCTAAAACTTAAGACACATATGAGTGCGTCAGGTAAGCAGTACAGAGCGAGGACCGCTTACACATAGGACGAGCTTCGTCAGTGTGTATTCCACATTCCGTACTGTGTTTCTGTGACATACTATAGACACGTCCGCAAGCGCCTAGTTTTGCTTGTTTCGCTGTGATGGCCAGGCTTTCTTTGCACGCTCTTGCACGCAGTGCGGCACTGTAGGCACGCACTGCGGCTTTCCTTCCGGCTACAAACGGCCTACTTTTCCCTGTTTCTTCTCTGCGGCGTTCAAGGACGCAGCTACGTGAAAGCAAAGTAGATATGCGCAGTCTCTGAGAAGATGGCGTCAATTAATTCAGAGTAGCCAATTATCGCGTTGAGATATTGCAGCAACGAAAGTCGAAAGTTGTTTATAGATGGCAAAATATCATATGTAAATTCTTGCTCGGGCTGATTTGCATGGCTGCCTTGCAGTGTGTCCGACTTCTGAGTAAGAGTACCGTCTTACAACGGGCAGTTATAGACATGAGCTGGTTGCCGTGAGAAACATTCAGAAATAGAAAGTGAAGCTGGTTACGGACGGTGACTGATTTATTCTGGAGTCATATGCAATTGTTGCGACCAAAGAGCAATGAAAACGAAACTTTGGCGGCAGGTGTCCGCTAACTGCACTTGGTCTGCTAGACTTGCGCGGCGCGCAACAATTCGGGGAAGCGCGCTAGGTCTAAGGAAAGCTACAATTTGCGAAGAATTCCTTTTCCCCAGGTGTGCTGGATTTAGTTGCAAAATGGCAGTCCTAGTGCTTGGAGTTTTCCTTACTGAACTGCTATCGTAATAGTAAATGCACCTAAAGAACTGCTGCTCCGATACCGGCCTGAGCAACGATGTTTAAAGGAGCTCTGGATAGAGTTTCAGTATGCCTAGGATGTTACAGGACGTCGCTTCACAAATATCCTTCAGCAAGAGTTTTTTCAACGCGTTTGGTGGAAGTTGAGTTTTTTTTTTAAATCTGTAGCCAAATTTGAATTTCCGCGTCTTCGGGCGTTTCTCTCTTCTCTCGTCACTCTTTTCACGCTTAAATACGCTGGCCCCACAAACTCGGTTCCTCCGCCGGAGGTAGACGCGCGCGGGAGGGGGGAAGGGGGCGGCCATGGGAACTGCGTGACGTCAGAAAGAGAAGTCATAGCGGACCAATGACAGCCCTTCGCTGCGACTCATCTAACGTAACGAGCGCTGCATGACACGTTGCGCACAGATTCGGGCGAAAGCTCGGCACCGCAGGCCGCCGCGAGGAGTGGAAGCTCGAATTTAAAAAAAAAAATATTTTGCAAATGATCGGTTCGCGTTTGAGGTCCTGTACGCGGCATGAACACTCGATGGCCTGTACCCTACATAATTGAAGCTTACTATAGACAACCTCAAACACCCTTTTCAGGGAACGTTTAAGGCTACAAAAATTATTTTTTCGTTCTGATGAATCCTAGCGAGCAGTGAAACTTAGCCTAAGTACAACGTACAGTCTACAGTTTATGTTACTATACTATAAGGCCTGCCCTACAATGCATCAACAGAGAGCGAGACAGAGACAAAGCATTAAACGGAAACTGAACTGGTTTCTGAATTGGACGATTAGTTACTATCTCCACAGACCAAGTGGACTCAGTTTGTGAGAGGACATGTTTTACCTCAGCCGAGAAGACCTCCAGGAAGACTAAGTACCAAGACGCGAACCTCACGCCAAATTCCTTCCATAGTTCGAACTACACCTTAGCGATAGTGCATGGCGGCTAAGTGTGCAGCGTGCTCATGACGCTTTCGCAAATGTCTTGAGCTTGACCTAGAAATACGGGCTGCACATGGAGCTCATCTGAACGAGAAGCTGTTCGCCAGCACGGCGGCGCCACTACGTGGTCCATACCTGTGGCCCCATTCCTAATTCAGGCAGCTCGGCAGTTTGTGAGGCCGCGTCCACCGTGGTGACGTCCCTGGCAGCGAACGCCCGCTGAGCTGCACGCCTCATCTCGCGCAGCTCGGACATTTCGGTGAAGCCTATGCGTTGGAAGCCAGGGCGTTTTGGCGGGTAGAGAAAGCGCTTGCCGTCGCTGACGGGCCCGGGATCCGAGTTGGAGGAACCGCTCGAGGTGCTGCTGCACGAAGAGCTCGCCTCAGCATCAGCTGCCGCTGCTTTCCTACCTCGCACCGCCCCGCTGGAAGGCCGCCGCATCACTGCGGTCGATGTACCCGAGTAGCGCGAGTGCGAATGGGCTGCTCCTCAAGCGTCGGCTGCCGCTGCCCGGTCCGTTCGCTCGGGGTGCGACCGCTGCCGGGGCTGCCGGGGCTGCCGGGGGCTGCCGGGGCTGCTGCTGCTGCGCCGCGCGCCACGTTCGGTGTGCCGCGCGCAGCACCCGCTCTCCTGCGGCGGGAGCAGCTTCTTTTTTTCTTCGTTAGTGTGAACGGTCGATGCACGCGGCGGCGAAATTGTAGGCATACGGTAATATCCAAGCTGCGAAAGAGAATTCTGTGCCATTCTTATCAGGTGCAAGATAGTAACACGACGGGAGCAGACAGGGACATAAAGAAGAGAGAATAACGAGTAAAAAAAAATAGGGAAAATAACAATGAGAAAAAATAGGAGTAGCTGAACAATATTCCCCGGGATTGTTCATTTATTCACAGCTATTGACAGTATATACGAGGTCTGTTAGAAAAGTATCCGACTTTATTTTTTTTTTTTGCAAACACCTGATTGATATGAAACAAGCGCGCTTGCATCACCTGCCCTTGAACCTTCCTGCGCATTATAGTGTACTGCGCATATAGTGTTCTAGTTCACTATACTGCGCATGCATGAATTTTTTCCCGCCTGCCGATAGCATAAGTCGGTGTGACGCAGCGTTTGAGTGAGGCAGTGCGCAGTGCTCTCGTCGGTTTTTTATTGCAAGGAAATTGGCGGAGCGACAGGAGCAGCGCTACTGCATCAAATTTTGCCAAAAACTGGGCGACAGCCGAGTGGAAACCATTCTGAATATTCAGACGGCTTTCGGTGACGATGCTATGAGCAGCACACAGATTAAGCAGTGGTACAATTGTTTTAAAGACGGCCGCACATCGGTGGAGAGCGAGCCACGCTCCGATCACCCATCAACATGTCGAAATGACCACGTCATTGCCGAAGTGAACGCTGTGGTGATGCGGGGCCGTCGTGTTACTATCCGAGAAATTGCGGAAGAGGTGAACATCATTAATTTTTCTGCACGTTCCATTAGCACCGAAGATTTGGCCATGGAGAGAGTTGCGGCAAAATTCGTGCCGAAGCTGCTCACGGCGGAGCAAAAGCAGCTTCGTGTTGAAGTCTCACAGGACATGCTGGATTGCACAAACAGTGACACCGACTTTATCATCATCATAATCACTTTTGACGAGTCTTGGGTGCACGGATACGACTCGGAAACCAAATCCCAGTCGTCACAGTGGAAGCATTCCACGTCACCAAGGCTAAAGAAGGCCCAAGTGCGCAGCAATGTGAAAGTGATGCTGGCTGCTTTCTTTGACTACCTCTGTGTGGTACACTACGCGTACGCACCCCACAGGGTCAAACAATGACCAAAGAGTACTACAGGGATGTCCTCCGTCGCCTGCGTGGTGCTGTGCAGCGCGAGAGAGCGGAGTTGAGGTCAACAGGAAAGTGGCGCATCAATCACGACAATGCTCCTGCACATTCCTCGCACTAAATTCACACTTTTTTCGCGAAAAACCAGACTGCTGTAGTTCAGAAGACTCCTTACTCTTCTGATATGGCCCCCTGCGACTTCTGGTTGTTTCCCAAAATCAAGAAGCCATTGAAAGGAGCGCTATTTCAGACAAAAGAGGACATTATGGCTGCCACGACAGCTGAGCTAAACTGAATTCCAAAAGGGGCCTTTTCGGAATAGTTCCAACAATGGCAGCACCGCTGGGAGAACTGTGGGGAGTCCCAAGGAGACTACTTTGAAGGTGATTAGATTTCCAAGGCTCCAGCTATGCCAGTTTTTTTTCTTCGGCCAAAGGTCGGATACTTTTCTAACAGACCTCGTATACTCATGCGGTATCGTCGGTAGATCGCGTGAAAACACCACCGTCTGACCGGTGCTTTCTTTTTCGTTACACGTCGTGAGAGTGAGTACCGAGGGCGCATTATACCTAGCCCCGAAAAGACGACCACGGTATACGCCCTTCCCGACACCGGCTGATATGGTAAACAAAAAATGTTTAGTTCTCTGGGAGTGCGTGGCTAATATCGACGTTTTGTAAAATATTACTCCGGGCCTCCGAGCCCCTAACCCACCTTGCAAAAGCCAAGCCTTTTCTTTGAGGCCAGTAACGACAAATGATTTTCTCAAAACCCAGAAGTCGTCTCCAAATTACGCCTGTGCTCAGACACTTCGATGAGGAGATCGCAGCACGTATTCACGCACGGATATAAACCATGTCAATCTTGACGAAGTTCTTGTGCTATTGCAGGCCAGCATCAATGTGTAATTTCTTACGCATTTTGCAATTCGAGGCAAATTGTTACATCATAGGAAAGGATTGCCAGAGTGTTGTTGGGGCCGTCACCCAGTTTCGGGAGTCATCAAGCAGTCACCGCTCGCTTTGCCGGCTGTTTATTCTGAGCGAACTATCGAGACGGCATCGTCGCTAGAGGCTTCGTCTGTAAGAGCCTGAGGCGACCACCCTGTGCAAGTCAGGCAAGAAACATAGCGATGTTGACTACCAGTCATGAGTTCCCATTCAGTGAATTTAATTTGACTGCAAGATGGATCGGCTTTCTTTGGAAGTGTAATCATCGTCTGCACTTCAACAAAAACAGGGACACGAGCCCGAGCTTCAATCTCTCATCGAGTACCTGCAAGAAAATTCCCAGTCTCTGCATCGTCTAGTCACACCTGTACTCATTTTGCTGTCGGAAAGGCGTTGTAATTGCGGCCCTGCGGTGCATTTACTGGTTGTGCCCTCAGAACTTCGTTGCGAAGTTCTGCACGCCTTTCATGACAAGCTGTTTTCCTCCGAATACCTTCTATTTTTTTCTGAGTGCTGGAACGGGTTCACCCGATGTATAAGGCGTATTCACTGACGTCAGAGCGCCCGCCATTTTGTAGTACGTGGAGCACTACTAGATACCACTCTACATAACATTCTTATATTGAGGTATAGCATGGCGAAAGGTTGTGCGTGTGTATAATGGGTGTGTGTCTAATGTCGCCACCTGCACCGGCTTTCACGACTGAAGTTAGGCGCTGGACAACAAAATGGCGCCCGCGATGTCAAGGGAATACCCCCATTACGGTTTAAGCTGGCTCAAATGTAAAGCACTATGAAAGAACTTGCCGCGACTGTCAACGGCGGAAGATGTCAGCTGCCAGACATGTCGGACTTAGTTAAGACTTTTTGATCTCCCGAAAATACCATATCAGGCTAGTTTAGTGGGCACTGAGCTTGAAGGCGACGTTAACGGTCATTTATACCGGCGAATTACAACTGGGAAATTAACTGGACTAACCACGGCTACCACGACGACAAAGAAGGCTCACAAATGGCGACGGTATTTGTAGGCGCGGGCTCCTTTCCCAATCGTCTCACATCCCAGAGAAAGCCCAGCGCTGGCCGGGAGTGACGCTGGTACCCATTTGAGAAAAAACCGACTGGGTGGGCCGGCGGTATCGGGAGTCGAACCCGCAACCTCCCGCAGCCGAGGCGGGCGCTCTACCTTAAGGCCACGGGTAGAAACCGCCCTTCAATTCCTCTTGAGTTCGGCGCGACATATCCCTTCGTTTCGGGAACCCTTTATCGGTGACAGTAGTGTCACATGTTATATGTTATGCTATTGTTTGTGCTAACAGAAATACAGTCGAGCCCACTTATAACGAACCTGATGGTCACGCAGAATGCGTTAGTTGTATCAGAGGTTCGTGGTAAGTGGGCTGCCAGGCGCCTCTCGAACTGATCGGACGCATCTCTGCGAGCTCCTGCCTGGCTGCTCTCTGGCGCGCGCCCGAGGTGCGCGCTAGCCCATCGCCCGCTGCCACGGGTCATCTCTGGTCCCTTCCCTTTGTTCCCGGTCTTCTGTGGACGCCTCCCGGACGTCGCGGCGCCCTCTTTCGCGGTACGGACCTCGCCGCTCGCCCCTTTATGGGGCGTCTTTGTGGCGCCGGACTTAGCCGCGCACGGCCGCCCGGGCAGGCGCCTCCTGCTGCCCTGCCCTGTGGCGGTGGCTAGGTGGCCGGTGTCCTGGGGCCGCCGCCGCCCCTGGGGCAGGAGGGCCTCGGCCTCCCGGCCGACCACCGAATGCGGCGTCGAATATGGGGGGCCGCTCTGCCGGCTCCACTCCATTTACGGAGCGCGGGGACGCGGTCCGGGTGGCGCTCGACGAGCCAGGCGTGGTGCCTCGTGCGTCCGCGGGCTCGGACGTGCGGCTCCCGGGTGCGAACGCCCTCCGGCGCGGCGTCGGACCGCGCCCTCCCCGACCTCATGCCTGCGAGTTCCCCGCTTCGTGCGGAGCCGACCTCGGCGTCGGCGGCGCCCTTCGGGGCGTCCACCGCCTCGACCACGACTGTGCTGGATTCGGGACCGCGCCTTGCGCTGGGCTTTGAGGCCCTGCCGGACCTCTCTGACGTGCTGCTCGTATAGCAGCAGATCTCTACAATTTAAAGCGACAAGGAAAACAAGCTGGCCAGCCAGGCGCGGCCCGAGGTTGTCAACCTCTTCTCCGCGCTGGCCAAAACCTGCGCCGACTTCCGCTCTCTGGCCTGCGACTCCCGCGGCTGCGCGGAGGTCCTTAGAGACATGTGGGTTGCATCTCAGCGGGAGTGCGTGGTCCTCCGCGAGCGCCTCGCGGGAGGAGGGCACGCCGGCCCCCACGTTTGCGGACGTCCTGTCACGGCCGGTCTCGAGGGGGGCATTCCGAGGGGGACTCGGAACGCCCTCGAGACTGGCCGTGGTCCTGCGTGCTCGGCGCCTTCTCCCGCCACGCGCGACTCGGCGGCGTCACCTTCTGCGATCGCCAACCAGACGTCCCGCAAGTTAACCGAATCACGTCGCATTTCTCACGTCTGCGCCCGCCTCGCAGATTTCGCCGCGAGACCTGCCGGACGACGTGGGAATCGGCCCGGCCGTGTTGCGGCCCACCGCTATGGACGTTACCGTCATGGCACGCGATCGCGCATCGGTCGAAAATCTCCGCGCCGCGGTTCAGTCCAATGAAGTCACACGTTCGGTCATGCCTGTGCGTGTCGCCGAGTGCCGCAGGCCGCACATCAGGATCTACGGCGTTGATCCTGACGTTGCGGACGACGCGGTCGTGGCTCAAATAAACGCAAAAAATCCGGGCGTGGATTTGGACTCCCGAACGACGACGCGAAAGTACACCTTCAGACAGCGCGACGGCGCGAAGACCCACGAGTTCGCGCCCGATGCATTTAAGCGCTTGATATCGCGAGGCCGCGTGACAGTCGGGTGGTCCTCGGCCTCGATCGCGAAGACATTACGATGTGTACTTTCTTCGCGACATGCTGACATTCGCGAAGCGGCTGCAGACAGTCTGCGCAGCAGGACCGTGCGGTCTGTTGTAAGTGCGCGGGCGGTCACGCCGCGCAGGCTTGCGCGGTTCACGCTGGCGACGCCTCGGTGGCAGGGCCAGCCGTAACGGTCCGCCGCACCCTGCGGGCGCGCAGTCTTGTCCGATATTAATCGAAAGAGTAGCGCTTGCAGTCCCGTACCGACTATGGCACGCCTTAAACCGAGACCTCTGGCGCCGGGCGGGTGGGGGACCGCGCTTCTTTCTTTCCTTTCGCGTCGCGCTTCAGGGCGCCGGCGCCTTTGCAGCACTGCGCTCCTGCTTCTTATTCTTTCCTATGCGCATTTTGATGATGATGATGATGTCCTCGGGCTGAATGGCACATACCCACGGCGGGGGATTGGCCAGGGTGCATAGCGCATTTTTTCGCCGGAAGAGGCATTTCTTCTTCTTCTTCCTCTTCTTCTTCTTCTCCTCAGTAAACATGGAGGCATTTTTATTTCCATCTTCGTCTTCTCTCTCCGTTGGTGATGAGGTCTTCGGAATGGGAGAACATACTGAGAATTAAGTGCCGACCTTAGCATACAACGATACGCTACGCGCCTGTGTGCGGACCCGGAGGGGCACGGGTCTTCTTCTGGCGGATATAAAGTTTCTTCACCTCACCTCCTTCTTCGGAGCATCTGCGCTAATTCCACCTTCTTCTTCGTCGCGTTTATTTTGCTTGTTTTTTTCTTTTCGCCTCCGCCGCCACTTTTCTTTGTATTTTTGGGATGCGGTTTCCCCACCCCCTCGCTCGGGGGGCTTCTGCGCGTTTCGCCGTTGCGCTGCGCCGGGTGCCGGTCGTCTGCTCGTGCTGGTCAACCGGTCCTGCTAAAGCCCTTTTAGGTCCTGTGCTGTTTGAGCGCAGAATCGCGCTTTTTGATCCTGGCGTGCGGCCCTTTGTGCCGTGGACACTTGCGCGGTGTGTGCAAGTGTGTGCAAAGCGGTCGGGCATTTACGTCGCATTGGTGCGCATACATTGTGGACCTGCTTGCCGATCGTTCACCCCTCCTCCAGCTGTCTGGCGCCCTTCTCGTGCCCCCTTCGTGCGAATGCAGTGTCTTCATCGGCTTCATTTACTTTCAGTTCTCTTCACTCGTTATTTGGTGACAGCCATGACTGTGAATGTTTCATTGAAATTTATACAGGCCAATCTGGATCACTGCAGGCGCGCTACGGGGGTTTTGGTGGGTCGCGTCGAGGAGGGAACTTTTGACTTCGCCATTATTTCTGACCCCTACGTTCGGGACCGCGCGATTCCGGGCGTCCCACGGGACTGGGCATGCTTTGCGGCGCTTGACCGCCCGCGATGCGCCGTTCTCGGGCGTCGTCCGCGTTATGACATTTTTCCTATAATGGTCACTGCGCATGTCGTTGCTGTTTCCTGCGCGTCCGCGGCCGAGTAGTTCCTGGTCATTGGCGTTTACGCGACGCCCCACTCCTCCAAGGCCCCGGTCCTCATTGAGGTCCGACACGCCCTCTTACTCGCGTCAGGGACACCTGCGGTTGTGGCCAGACTTTATTGCGAAGCGCAAGGTTTGAGGCCCCGAGCTCTCCGGCACGGTGTCCCTGTCCCAGCATCGCCACATCGAGGTTGCGTTCGGAGTGGGGGACGCGCCTTGGGAGCGCGGCCTGAATTTCCGCGGCACCGTTTCCGGCTCGTCGACCGTTTTTCCGGGCGGGGGTCCGAGCCGACCTGCGTTCCGCGGATGCGTTCGTAGCGGTGGTCGACCGGTTCAATACCATCTTTGCGCGCGAACGCCGCCGCTACTCATCTGCGCGTAGCGTCGCACCTCCGGGTCGCGCGGCAGCGGCAGCGTCTTGGCGGACAGATGACCTGTCCCTCGAGCGCAAGCAAGTCCGTGTCTTGCGTAGCAGATTCAAGCGATCACGCGGCATCTTATTGCGCAACATATTCTGTGCCTCGTAAACGTGTTGCGGCTGCGCGGGAGGCCACGTTAAGTAACTTATTTGGAAGGCCTTTTCGACGGGCCTTCGGCCGGTTGCGGAGGCCCGCCCTGCTTCCTCCGGTGTTGCGGCCGGATGGGACAAGGACGGCCTCTGTTTTGGAGACGGCCGAGGTCCTACTGGCTTCACAGGTCTCCTGCGATTCCCATGACTTTGAGACACCGGCGCATGCTGCGTTGCGCGTGGCGGCGGCTCGTCCTGATTTAGGACGTCCCGACGACGTTCCCTATTTGTTTGGCGAGGTTGAGCTCGCGGTCTCCCGAGTCAGACTGGGACGGCCTCGGGCCTCGAAGGCGTCACCCCGCGGGTGGTGCGCGCGCTCTGGGCCTCTCAGCCAGTTTCCTTACATTTGTCTATAATGCCGCGTTACGGCTGGGCCATTTACCGCGGGTCTGGCTTTGCGGCCGAATCATCTTTTTTACCTAAGCCTGGCCGTCCGCCCGAGGCCACTACGTCATACAGGCCCATAATAATGAATTTTGCCCTGGGAAAGGTGTTGGAGCGGCTGGGGCCCCCTAGCTGTACCATTTCTTGGCTCGTCGTGGGCTGCACCACGAGGCGCAATTCGGATTCACTATAGGGCGCGGGGCTGTCTCCATTCCTTTCAAGCGCTCGTCACAAAATTAAGAGAGATGAGGGATGCTGGCCTGCACGTGCTGCTCGTCTCCATTGACTTTTAGGGTGCCTTTGACAGCGTGTGGCACCCTCTCGTCTTGAGTTCTCTCGGTGACTGGGGGTGCCCGCGGAATCTCTGCGCCCTGCTACGGTCATTTCTATCAGACCGCGAGGTGGCGTACCGCTCATTTGCGGGCGACGCGAATGCGCGTCCGACCATGGGCAGTCCGCAGGGTCTCCCCTGATCTGTCTCCCCTGCCCTGGAATGCAGTGGTGCGTGGTCCGTTGGCGGTGGCAATGCCGGTGTGTGTGTCGATCCCGGCTTATGAGGACGATGTCGTCGTCCTTGTGCCTGGAACCAACAGAAGCTCCGCTCGGGGGTTTGGCGGATGATGCGCTCGGCCGAGTCGCGTCGTGGGCGAGGGAAGCGAGGATTACCATCTGTCGGGAGAAGATGGTGTGCGTGCTCTTTTCTCCTCTTAGGAGGGGGGTGGGTCGCACTATGCCCGTCGTTCGCCTTGATGGCGCCCGCTTGATTTTCAAGCCTGCTGTCAAGGTGCTCGGCGTCATCTTCGACCGCATCCTCTTGTTCATTCCCCATACTGAGTGGTTCACGGAGCGTGCCGAGGCGCTCTCCGACCACCTCGGGACTTTCTTGCGGCTTTGCGGCACACCGGCGCCTGCCGGTCTGCGGGCGCTTTACTGCCAGGTCGTACTCCCCACTCTCACATACGCGTCGCCCGTGTGTCGGGGCTTTGCGCCCGCCTTCTGTCGGCGCAAAGGTCCCAGCTTTTGGCGTTGGCGGGGGCCTATTTCACGACGAGCACAGGCGCTGCAGATTATTCTGCGCGCTCCGCCGCTTGCAATCGATATCGATAGGCTTAACGCGGAATTTGACCTCTTTGTCCGCCGCCGAGATGTTACTTTTGGGGCGAGGACATTCCGAGCAGTCGAGGTTGAGGAGCCGTTCGAGGATTCGCTCCGACATCGGTCGAGGGTAGTATCTTTTGCGCATGAGCGGTTGGGTGTAGATGCGCCGGTGGCGATGGCGTTGTCGCTGGTGCACCACGTCTACACCGACGGCACCTTTTCATCTGTGGCTGCTGGCGCTGCCTTCGTCGCTTTTGGCACTCGCGGTGGTATTCGGGTGGTCGGCCGCTTCGTGTGGAGGGCGCCTCTAGCGCCTACTCGGTTGAGCTAATTGCTTTCTGAGAGGCGGTGAGCTGTGCGCAAACGTTGCGGGGGACGGCGCCCGTGTTCATTTATGCGGACTGCCTCTTATCAGCACTTTCAACATACGCCATTGCCGATTCTTGAATCCATGACATTGACTGGTTTATTTGCAGTGGCCTCCCGGTGGCCTTTGCGCCTTTTTCACGAGCCGGGCCAAGTCGATGTTCTTGGGAATGAGCTCGCGACATGGTGGCGTCCCGCGCCAGCCGTTTGCAGCGCGTGCGGACTGTGGTGCGTTCGAGGGCCACGGTTCGGACGGCCTTTCGCGGCGTGGTCCGCGCCAGGTGGGCGGTCTGGTGGCGCGAAAGTAATGCTGGCACCGGAATTTACTCCTGGCTGCCGGATGCCCTGCAAATACCTACCACATTTCCGCCACCATGCTCGTTACACTCTTAACGGCCACGGGCGTTTCTCAGCATATCTGCACCGTTTTGGCCAGGCGCCTTCGGCGGAGTGCCCTTGTGTGGACCCTATCGGCGACGTCGTCCATTATCTGGGGTCCTGTCGTCTGACGCGGCCCATTGTGGACAGGCTCCCACGCCTGCAGGGTGCCGACGGCGGTCCGTCGGCCACTTGTCGTATAGCTGGCTTGCGGACCACTGTTCCTGCGTGTAAACGCTGCCAGTGCCACACTCCCGAATTATGTTCGGGGGTGTGTCTGAGAGGCGTCCCTTGTGTGTGCGCGCGTGCGTGTGTGTGTGTGTGTGTGTGCGTGCGTGCGTGTGTGTGTGATGAAGAGCGCTCTGATGGGAGGAGTTGAGATCGTGGGGTGTCGCGCAGGGCGGCCATTGGGCAGCGCACACCCAGCAGCCGCAGCTTGGCCCTCCTTGTAGCTTTTTGTTGGGGTTCCTCCAGCGGCCGCCACCCCGGCGTCGTTCGAATGGGTTTGTTTTAAACAAATCAACTGGACACTCCACTCCAGCTGTTCCTTGCATTGTGTCGTGCGCGTGTGTGTGTACTGTGCTCAACCAGATCATTACGCGCGTGCGACCGGTACATATTTTAATATGTTAATAAACTTATTACAATGTACCTCCCCCTATACTTTCTAACTGTCCCCTCACCTCTTTCATTTCACTTCTACACACTGCATGCTATCCTTTGTTTCCGCTGCCCCAGCTCAGATGCTTCCAGCAGCGATAGCAGATGCCAGGGCAAGCAAAATTTTTTCCTTCCATTTATTATGTTTATTAAAAACCACTTACTACCTACCATTTAAGGGCGAGTTTTTGGCGCGAAAAAGGCGGTAGATCGAGAGAGGCCTGGAGAGATCGAGAGAAGCCGGGGAGACCGGCAGAGACCGGCCGAGAAAGGGAGATCGGAGGGCAGGTCGCTGGTGAGCGCCCGTGCAACAAAGTTCATAGCGTCCCGAAGAAGTTGTCCAGTCTGTTCCTCAACGTGTCGCCGGATCGCCGAACCATTAGAAGACCTCGAGATCAACGCCATCGATCCGTCGATCACCCTTTCAAAATCAACTGGATTGATGAAGGAGGGAGAAAAAGGAGGGCGCTGTGCACTTATCATTATGTTTCACCGCTGCCGGAGTTCGATCCCGCGACCTCGTGCTCATCCGCCGAACGCTATAACCGCTGATCCATCGCGGTGGATGTAACATCCTGCGCTCAGGTAAGATGTGCGAGCTATTTCACGGTCGTGACGATCGCTGGCAGTGACGTGTGACGCCACAGGTCCTCTTTCGGAGTTGAATTGTGGGTCTATGTCGCAAGCAGTTTGCTCCGTGGCGCAGTACAAGAAAAACAAGGAAAATGCCTTTCATTTGCACTGAGAAATCAGTCTCTGTATGTAGCAGTTTCTCTAACACATTTAATTCCTGATGCGAGCACCAGCTAAACATCGCCATTTCTAACAGGATTAAAGTATTGAATTGCAGCACAACTCTCGATCACCGCATGGATTTTCAGTGAAGCTTCACTGCACGCGCGCGGGCCAAGCTTCGTTCCAAGCGCGCGACAAGCTCCATGAAGTGCAGGTTCAAAACAGATACTTCAAGTGCTTCAAATACTATAATCCTGGCGCGCCATCTTCCGTCCAAAATACCTTCTTCTCTCACTCCCCCGCTAAGCTTGTAGAACCAGCCGCGGCGTACCGACACTTGTCCAGGTTGCCAAGCGAGTTGGCAGTGCTCCGAGTTGGACGTCAGTGCACTCGATGGTGACTCATCCCTACGTCACCGCGAAGAGGCCGGCTGATGCGCCGCGCTCTTTCCGAGGTAACCCTTTGGGTTTGCTCTTTCCTCCACAGCTCTATGACAGTGATTATGTCCCCTTAAAGTGCCCCCTCGCATAGATTCGCGCAGGTGGCGTGGCGCTGTATGGGATAGTTGGATGGCCGTTACGCGCATAGGAGCGAAGTTCTCCGAGTTGCTCATTCCGGATAACCAACCCCATTGCTGTGCCCTCAAATAAACGCAGTATGAATTTCTACTTTTGAAGAAAAAAAAAGCGCGTGCAAAGTGTGTGGTATGCGGGTTCGGACGGCGGTGACCGTGTTTATACGGTGTGGAGTCAGTCCCGGGTCAAGCTCAGTAGCGTCACTTTTATTAGCGGCACCCGGTGGGGTGGCCCAGCGTGTCAACCCCCCCCCCCCCCCCCCCCCCCCCGCTTCTCGCATCGCACTTTAACCTGAAGCTCGACCTGGGCCATACAAGCCATACGCTACAATAATTCAGCAAAACATCGCACAAAAAGCGTATACTTAGAGAATATATGTGCGTGCTTATTTCTGCAAGAGGAAGCAGAAAAACAAACGCATGACGTTAAACAGAAAAGGAGCAGTAATGATGGAATGAGCACAGCGAACGTTTATCGACATGGATGGAAGTCAGGACTGGCACTCAAAATTTACGCGGCAAATAACCAGTCTGAGCATGCAAAAACACTTTTACCGAATGTTGCAAATCACACGAAACTGCGCGTTTTCATCGCCATGGACCTGCGTCACTTCACACACGAAGTCTCCACTGAGACGCGCTACGTCGCCCCCGCGGTCACCTCTTCTCAGCACAGTACCCGATGTGCCCCCCCCCCCCCCCAACTCCATTTACACGCACAAACGCCTCCTTTTTTCTCACAGCAGCGGCGGGGCGACAGGCCAGTAGCGTTCGCGGGCAACTGTACTCGAACCTTGTAGCACTGCACAAACTCTTCTTTCTTGTTTTGGTCTTATAAGAACGAAGAGGGTCGAAAGCGAGCTTGCGTGGTGCAGGAAAGGAGACTGGCCAAAGTATCGCGCGCACTAAGCTCAAAAAAGCATATGCACCGATACATACCGAGCGCGCATCTCATATTGATTAAAAGAGGCGCTAACTTGCGCGCGCATGAGTATCGCTCAAACGGGACGCTTTTTTTGATAGGAGCTCGGGCACGAGAACACAAAGTGAACGAAGTAGGCTTTTGAAACTGAGGGCGCGAACGGAGACAGCCAGGAGCCAGTTGATCCCTCGGAATGCGTGCGCAGAGTGATCGCTGCGTAACCGCCCTGTAACCATGTGCCAGCGACAAGGAAGCTGTTCCTCAAAGGCAGCCCATAGAGCTGGCGTTTTTTATTGCTTTGATGCTCAGGGCGGTATTGAATTGACGTCTCGGTGAACAGACAGCTGGAAATATGCGGAAGTCTGGGTCGTTTGTGTGCCCTGCTGAAATTCTTTCCATTTCAGCAATGTGCCAGCTAGCACGGTACAGAACTCTTTTGCAACAAGGGCTGCTCATTCAAATAAGACACCTTCGTCATGAATGGCTTTTCTGGTCGACACGTAGCAGTAAACCGAAGTGATTCTAGCTCTGGTCACGTTGCTGAGGCGTGCTTCTTTCTGTTGTATCGTCGAGATGCATGGGTTTGCATTCTACACTCCATTGTTTCACCCCTCTGAGCTTTACTGTACATTGCTGTGGGTAACAATAAAAAACAAACAATTTAAGCATTATTGTCTAAGCGTACATAAGCAAGTCGCCAGTGCACTTTCCTCTGAAAATCTCCTCTTCAAATCGAAAATCGAACAGCGTGCACAATATGTACACAATACTGCAAATTGTGTACAATACATACGCATTTCCTGCTGCGATGGGGCGAAATTCACAAGCCACAAGACCCGTCGCAGTGGTACAGTGGCTTTGGTGTTCGGCTCATGATCACAGGGACCCGGGGTCGAAGCCCGTCCGCGGCGACCGCATGGAGAAATGCAAAAGCGCCCTTGTGGTATGTTATGCCATAGAATGTTAAAGAACACCAGGTAGTATTTCTAATAATCCAGGGCCCTCCGGTACAGTGTACACGAGTCCCCTTTGCCTTGCATATCAGCATGCAGGAGAATGCTATGCGCATAAGCAAAACGTTTGCTTTCCAAAAAAGCGCCTTTCTCGTCTAACGAATGATGCAACGCTTGTCTACGACACATTGTTTGTTGCATGCTCAAGAGAATTTGGAATTCGAATTTGCTTACATTTTTGTTAACATCGAAAGTGCTCACGTATTTCACAAGCAGCATATGTGATTCAAACTTGCTTGAACGCTGTTGTGTTGAACGCTTTAACGGCTCTCGAGGAACGCTTTTAACAGCGCGTAAAATGCGCTTTAGAAAACGGTCCTCGGAACATATTTCTTGCATAAATTTTTATCTCCTATCAGATATTGCTTGCGGCAAGAACGAACAGAAGAGGTACAATCTTTTACGCATTAATAATTGTCCATGCACGTAGATGTTCATAGACGACGACGCTCTCTTGGTGCGAGTTTTTTCTGCATATTGCCGTTGTATTACTCTAACTGGGATCGTTCACTGTGTAAAATAGACATTTTTCGTGCTATTCGTGTTAACATTACTGGCCGTAACAGTGCTGTGCAGTATATACACGACATACAGAAACGCACCCTAACCCCTTCTCTCCAACAGGAGTTCGAACGAGCGGTCTCCGCATTGCAGCCTTCCATCGTTTTCCCCCGCTGGGTCCGTGGGCATTCAGGGATTGACGGCAATGAGCTGGCCCATCAGCTCGCCCGCGACACACTTTTCCGGGCACCGTTGATCCCCTAGCCCAAGCCTTCGGAGGACGGTGGGAGACTCACCCTTCGCCGCACCATAAAAGAGGTCTACATCGAGCTCCGCCTCGACAAACGCCTTTACCCTCCCCCTCATCCATCGCTCACGGTGCCGGAGGCTCGCCTTCTTCGGCACATCCAAATGACTGCAGTTATCACCCTGTCTCGCCTCTTTCTCTATCGCTATCGATTAGACCCTTCCTGTCCCAACTGCCCCTGTATCTATGCGGACCTGGCCAATTGCCTCTTCTATTGCCCGGCTGCTCAGCAGTCGGGTTCCTACCCCCCATCTTCTTTATCCATCACCACCTGGCTCGACTGGCTTGGCGCTGAAGGGGAGGAAGAACAGCGACTTCTGGTCGCCCAGGCGGTCGACATGCTCGGCCTGTAAATTATGGCCGAATAAAGGTCCTGTACTATATATATATATATATATATATATATATATATATATATATATATATATATATATATATATATATATATATGCAGACAAGGAAAGGGGAATGAGGGGCTCGTTATAAATATGAGAGAAGCCAACAGCCACAGAAACCAAGGGGCACAGGGGATTTTTTTAGTTTATTTATTTATTTTGTGGTGTTGATCGATTTATAATATTACTGAATATGTTATCGCTTAAAGCTAATTGATTAGAAAAGCAAAAGAAACAACCACATACCGCCGGTGGGATCCGAACCCACGACCTCCGAATTACGCGTCCGGTGCTCTACCGCTGAGTCGCCGTAGCTCAGCGGTAGAGCACCGGACGCGTAATTCGGAGGTCATGGGTTCGGATCCCACAGGCGGCATGTGGTTGTTTTTTCTTCTGCTTTTCTAATCAATCCCTGTGCCCCTTGGTTTCTGTGGCTGTTGGCTTCTCTCATATATATATATATATATATATATATATATATATATATATATATATACATACAATGGCCTTGATTGAAAGCATCTAATCCCCCCCCCCCCCACGCACACTTCACTCCCTTCTTAGGCTCATTTTACTTTTTATCCTATTCAGTACCTAGACGAATGTTTAGCCATTGAGCTCACCAACACGTTTAACAGACGGCCAAAAGTGGCAACATATGACGGAACCGTCTCGGCATCTTGGCACTACCGACGAGAGAGCCAGTCAGTACACGCTTGGAAGTTAATTGAAAAGCAGGGGGCTAGAAGCACGGAGCTGTTCGGACGTATTTGTGCGTAAGGTTAGTTCGTGAGTGGACGACGCCCATGCCACTAACCAATAGTGATAGTCAGTTGCGATAAACAAGCCGAGTTTCGTGACTGGTCCATTCGTTAGCTAATTTACGACAGCCACAAAGGCGACAGCTAAGGCGCCAGCCTATCGCTGATAATCTTGCGTATGCGAAGATGTATGAGCAGCCTTTCTGAATTAACCTCGGGTGCGTGCCTTCGCGCGCGTAGAGACGTTCATTAATGCGGCCGTTTCAAAAAACAAATAAAAAATATATCGCACAGCCCGTACGCAGAGACAGATTAAAACTGCAGTGCCTAATAAGCCGGAGAAAGCAACGAACTGGTTTACCCGATTCGCAATTAACCCGCGGTTAAGACGTGCGCCAAGAAGTGGTTCCTGGACATGTCCTTGCATTGAAATTCGCTCCAGCGGCGCGATCGTTCGGCCCCCGTACCTGCTGGCGACAGCTGCGTAGCTTTCATTTCAGGGCCAGGAGACTATGAGACAGAGTATCGGCGACTTCGATCCTAATTAAAACGCAGTCACCGCGGCAGGAAAATTACACGAACGACACACGGAGGAAAGTACGTGAGGATTGAAATCACTCTCGGACATTCTGCGGAAACGATGCGAAGAAATGAAAGGCTGCTGCTGGTTTATTTTTCCCTATAAGTTCCCGTCTCTTGCCGTGCTATGTGTACAGTAACAAGCTATCAAGAATTCTGCCGCAATAAATTGAACAACGCTTGGGCTTGGTTTCTGTCTTCCTGTGCTTGTGCCTCGTTGAAGTTCAAAACGAAGAGAGGACAGGGAGATAGTTTCTTGATACACACAAAGTTAAAAAGGGAGAGGAAAGCCTCAGGGTGCTCAGGGGAAAGCCTCAGGTATCTGTCTCGTTCTCTGTCCCGTCTTAAAAAAAAAGTGCTGTTACTTCTTTACCGTCAGCATGTATCAACCATTCCATATTATCTCTCTTGTTGACGTTGACGATTACCTAGCGACATTTCTCTAGATTTACAGATAAAAGCGCACCGAATAGGCCCGTCCCCGTCAACTGTCCACTTGGACGTCATTAAAGACGATTAGACGAACATTCTACGCAAAGATATTTTGAAAGTACTGAAACAGAATATTGTAAATGTCTTTTCCAGACGAGTTCGTCTTCCGAGGCGCACAGTTTATTCGCATCAGCTAAGGGACAATACAAGTCCGTCGCTGGCTGACTACCCCTTCTACTGAATGGATGACAGAAACCGCTTCTGTCTCCTGTTACTGCCAGTGTGCTTATGCTAAAGGAAAGAGCGATCTGTGAGCAAAGGCTGTCATCGTTAATGCTTAGCCACGAACTCTGAGGTCACGAAGGGCACGCCTTCACCTGTTATTCATCTATCTAACCTCTCGCGTCAACGCCTCTATGCCCAGCGTGAGTACAGGACAAGAGTAGGTCAAATGTTTAGGGGAATCCCCCAAGGTGGAGTAGATTTGTAATAAGGAAGTAATTACTCATTGACGTCCACCCGGAACAGTTTCTGAGAAAGCTGTATAGCTTTCCTTTGTAGCCGTATGGCTGCTCTTGGGTGAACGTCAATGAGTAATTACTCCCTTAGGACAAGAATAGAACGCCGCATCTGAGCCGCCGTTTCTTTTTTATTTGTAGTGCTGATGAATGGGAGATTAATAGAGCAACTGTTCAATCGCTAAAGATAACTGATTTGAAATCAGAAGCAAAATTGGCAGTGGTTTGGCTCTGGTTAAACATGGAGGATTGCGAAAGCAACGAGAAGAGAGAGAGAGAGGCGATGTAGAGCGCACGATAGCGGCAGCGGCTCCGGCACACTAGCTATGCGCCGCTACTGCGCATGCGCAACTGGCGAGCGCTGCGGTGGCACCTCTGACTCACCCGCGCAGCGACGGAGGCGGCGCGCCAGCTTGGTGCCGTGTGACGTCACTGCTCCTAGCGCATGCGCAGTATGGCTTTTCGTCAGCTCCGCGAAATGGCTCGGCGACTAGCGTAGTGTTGCTTGCGCAACAAAAACAACCACATGCCGCCGATGGTGTTCGAACTCACGACCTCCAAATTTCGCGTCCGGTGCTCTACCAACTGAGCTACGGCGACGGCTGTCCAGTCTTCTGCTTTCGGGGGTATTTATGTTGCGTGTAGCCGAACCTTGAGAGTGTTCACAAACGCCACCCTCGTCCATGCGAGGGTACGTCCTATATTAGCGCGAGTACCACGTGAAACATGATCGAACGGGGAGGGTGGAAGCTGCGCGAGAGCCTTGTTATTCTGCTAACGGCATGAAGACGTCCGGAACCTTTAAGCGATTAGATATTTACGCTATTAATCTCTCAATGGTCAACACCACAAATTTGAAAAGAAAAGGAAGAAACATCCTCTATACTCCTTGGTTTCGGTGACTGTTGACTTCCTTCTGTATGTCATACGAGCACCTCTTTTCCCTTCCCTTGTGTTAATAACGACTGAGGCACGCGAGGCAAGCGACTGTCCAAGGGTAGTTGACACGACCTCTTCTTTAATTTCAATGATAACGCGAGTGAACCATGAATTTGGAAGCTGATCAGCACGGACCGGAGTACACAGCGGAACACTGCACGCAAGTCTCGAAAAAGCATCTAGGTCTCCAGGCTGGCGGCATGCTCATCAGCCAACCAACGGCTCAGATGGGTCTTTTCCATATACAACAGGAACTCTAGTCGTAATCTCCCGCGATTCGCTCAGTACCGGGCTGCGTGGACATAGGCCAACCTTTCCACATTTCCAAGCTTTACGGAGCCTCAGCAAGGGCGAACCCCTGCAGCTCACCCGGCCAGGACCACATTACCGTGTCGAACACCGCGCTCGCCCAGAATGCGGCACACAGCTTCTCGACGAAATTAACGGTTTTCGGACAAAAAGGGTCGTTCCAGTTCCTAGAGCGGGCGGCTAGTCAAACCCCTTCACAAACCGCGAATACCTCCAAAAAAAAGGTTGCCAGTCTTCGGCCCGTACGCAGAGACAGAAATCTATCTGAGCTGATGCAACACGTCCGAGGAACCGCCTTTCACTCGCGCTAAACACAGTTCGGCCCCAGGCCACCGGCCACACCCACTGCAAATATCGTGGGAAATACCTCCATGACACTGATACCTGATGGGACTGTCCACACTTTCAAAGCGCAAGCGTGGGCCAACTGGCTCACGCCACTGCCGCAGCTCCTCTGATGATACCATGAAGTCGTAGTTAAGTATTTCAGGACAGCTCCGTAACTCCGGACTAAGAGTTCCGTTAAATACGTTTTTGTCTTGTTCTTGCCCAGACAGAGCACTCGCACGCGCTGCTCATAATGCAGTGCTAAATTCTCGATTTCCGCTCATCGGAGCAGCCTATGTCCACCTCATCTTGGCCACAAGCCACGTAGGAACCACAGGAAATGAGATGGCACACCAGCTTTCCCGCGGCATTACTTTTATTGCAACATGCGAATTCAGTATTAACTCTCCAGTCCAATAAAAAAAAATATAGTGGGCCTAACTTTACCGGCTTAGCGCATTATTCAGCGAAACCTGACTAATATTAGTGGCCGAGAGGTCTGGAGCTACATGCCCGTTTTGACGTTTCCCAGGCGACTGTCCGGTTGGGCGTCTCTACGCCTAACCGCATTCCCTGTACACTTAACGGACTCGAGGGCCCGCTTGCACGAATCAAATGACTGTACAGTTGACAGTCTAACCTTATTCACAGTTGAGACCCTCCCCTGGATTTGAGCAAAGGAAAGGCGCATAACTGGCTCATTTTGTCGATGGAAACCTTAACCATGCAGTGACAAAAAAAAAGGACGGGTAGGTTCAAACGCAGCTGCCGCGGCTGGGACTGAAATAGCGTTGCTTGCGGGTGGAGTGCAGGACGGGACTAGAAAGCCCTGTGCAAGTCCAGGGACGCATTCCTGATTCAGAGCGTTGTTCAGCACCATAGACTGCCCCTTTAAATCCCTCCCGGAATAGTCCAGGGTCCGCTTGCTTGAAGCATATTAGACAGTCTAGTTCCCACTTCAGCCTTATTCGCAGTTTTGACCACATTGCTAGAAGTGGTCAAGACCCTTCGCTGGATTTGAGAACGGGAAAGGCGCATAACTACTCCACTTTGCCGGTGGACACCTCAACCGCGCAGTGAGAGAAAACAGGAACACTAGCTGAAAAAAAAAAGCTTCTACCCGGCGTTCGTGTTTCTCTCTCACGGCGCGGTTGAGGTGTCCACCGGTAAAGTGAACCAGTTATGCGTCTTCTCTTTCCTCAAATCCAGCGAAGCGTCTATACTGCGAATAAGGCTAGACTGGTAACCATATTCGCAGTCTAAACACTCTCTTAGTTTTGAGGAAAGGAAAGGTACATTCCTGGCTCACTTTGTAGGCGGACGCTTGAACCACGCAGTGAGAAAATGTGCAAAAGCAGCCCACGTAACGTTGCGCGTTACGGTTGCCATTGTACCCCCTAAATGGCTTATAAGTTATAACCAAGTTATTACAGCGGAACCCTTCATTTAGATAGGAAAGAAAGTTCGGTTTCTGTAAGAGCTGTCGATAGTGCGCAGGAGCTGGCGACTTCTTTGTCGATTTGGGATCCTTGAATAACTCGCGTGCGCTTTTTTCTTCGCACCTGTCGAGGATACAGCAGCGACCAGGGTGGGGGGCAACCGCACTTCCTATAGTGGCTGCCCAAATCGCTAAAGGACAAATCATTTAATAAGTTGGCGTGCCCTCGTATCTGTCGTGTACGCAACAGCCCCCTTTCGCTTTACATGATTTTCTAAAGGACAGTGGAATGCGGTACACAAAATTGCGGCCGAGTATATTTGCGCATTTTCATTGCCGCGCCCTTTCACTTTCTCCACTGGTCGGTTAGTTTGTCTTGAAAGGCTTGGAATTTTTTTTGCAGAAACACCGACTTTTTCACGATGGCAGCTAGTTGCCGTTCCCAGCTTAGCGCAGAGGTGACGCGGCAACGGCAAGAAACCCGCACTAAAGAAGCGGCTGGGCGAAGTCAGTCTACCTGCGAATAAAAACTGCTGGTCATCTGGTGCTGACGGAACTTCTTGAGCGCAGCATAGACATGATTTGGTTATTACATTTGTTTTGAGGTTGTAGCTGTAGGGTTCAGCTGTAGGGTAAAATCATAATCTGAGAACTTGTAGCATAGCACCAGCAAACGTGCGACGGTAATGAAGCCATTTCTATGCAAAAAACAAAACAAAAATATGATTACATCTAAGCTTACCAGCTGTAGCGTCGGTGCCCGTTTAGGGCGTCGTTTTGAAAGGATGCCTGACGCCAGTTCTAAAGGATTAAGTTATTTTATTGCACAAGAAAATGCACAAAAACAACCACGTACCGCTATGTTTTCTTCTAGTTTCCATCCCCAGGCCCGGCCCTCTTCTGTCTTGTCCGGCAGTGCACCTAGCTGGCGCTGGCTTTATTTAAGAAAACACTACATTATCCCTTGGATTTTGATAGTTCTGGACTGATGAGTTGAGAACAAAGTCCGTCAGTTTCTTTGGCAGGTTTCTGCGTGCTTGACGGCCAGGGTACCTCCTTGCTTCTGTTTGGAGAGTGACCTGTGGGTCGCGGTGGACACAGTTCATATCTTGCCTGGCTTCTGGAGGGACTACGTTGCCAGGCCTTGGTCGAGCTTCTGGAGCATCTTTGTGATCCGGTGGTTTTCTAAACACAGAATCATAAGAGTCCCACTCTCCAGTGCTGTGGGTTTGTCGACCTCCTTGAGGTGCGAGCTTGAAGAACGAGGCATTCCTGATGACCCTCTTGATTGCGTTCTCAGCAGTGATTGCTGTTTCATGAACCCTTATTACTGTATATGGCTGCAGTTCGTAATGAGGTTCGTGTGAGTGGGGTGATGAACACTTAAGTAACACTGTGTCTCCTTCTTTGAAGCCATGATGATGATGATGATGATGATGACCTCGGGCTGAATGGCACATACCCACGGCGGGGGATTGGTCAGGGTGCATAGGAACTACTCTCCGTTTCTCTTCTTCTTCTACGCTTCTCGTCAGCATAGCTCTTCCTTTTCTGCTTCCTTTCTCTGTCAGTTTTTCGAGTTTCTCAAAGTGAGGTGTCTCCTGGATCAGTGGCAATTTATTGCGAATCTTCCTTCCGCAGAGGAGTTCAGCCGGCATGTGGCTGGTCATAGAATGTAGCGTTTGTTGCTTTATAGTTAAGAAGGTACCCACCGACTTCTTCCCAACTGCTTCCTGCTGTCTTCACGGTTTTCTTTGCTGATTTGATGTAACACTTTTGCGTTCAATGAAGACAGTGTTGCGATCACAGGGAATTGAGAGTATTCATCCAAAACCACAGATTTTCCACAAAACAAATTACTTTTTTACTTTGGCCAGTGGCGGTTATCGCCATTTGTCACAACGTAAACATTGTAGCGACTCAGTGGCTCAGACATGAGCAACAAAAATGAGGTAGTCTTCTCTCTCCATTCCTCTAACACTATACACAATGTAACTGCATGTGCAGTTTTTTGATGCGCTTCTGCTGCTATGCAATAACCTATGAAATGCAAACGTTTTCTGCAACGATAAAGCCTCCCGTTGAGCTTTTAACTCGATAGATCATTCCACAGTATGTTTGCATATATTTAAAAAGAGTAAATGAATTATTGATACTCTCCGGCAGCAGGAATTAATAAAAAAGAACAGGCAGATCACTCAGATATGTTCCAACTGGCGACGCGTCGCTAATGCCGGCTGCTACGGCAACAACGGCGTGTGCATAGCGTGCAACTATAGATGAGCGCTGGTGTACGAAAGAGAAGAGAATGAGAGCGGCATGAAAGTGTACGTCGGCCTAGTACTCCGGTGCCGGGAGCGCATCGACGCTCGGGGTGTTCATACCAAAATATTGATGCGCTCATTGGGAAGGGGACTTTCCACGTTTTCATTTCACTGTAACATCTTTCAATTCCTTTAATTATTGCAAAAGTTATAGCTCAAAAAGTACAACTTAGTAAACAGCCCTTGTAGACTAATGTCGGAGAGGAGCTGCCATGCTTCTTTTGCTTTGTCATTTGGAACGAGAAAGACGAAGTCTCATACCAGAGGAGACAAACTCTTGAAGAAATATGAGAAGTAGGAGGGACGAGGCACACTTTAATGACTACTGGGGAAGTTGCCCGGTAGTCGACTTGGCAGGCTACTCCAGATGGTGAAAAAAGAAGACACACAAGCACAGAGGACTTTTGGAGGGTTCATATCAGACCCGTGTACTTAAGAAAATTTAACCAGGCTCTTATTTCACGTGACGCCGAAGCTACGCCACTCCAGGGACAAAATATCTGCACCAGTCACATGGTATTGTCCTGTTGTAAACACAAAGCAGTTTCAAATGTTTGGCGGGATGCTGTGAAGTTACGCTAGCTAAAAGACCAAGTGCTCAAGATCCTCGCGCACATCACATGTCGAGCGCAGTGGACTGCTAGAAACTCCGATTTTTGTGGAGGAAACTCCAGAAAATCGGATTCTGCAGCAGTCTTAGCGAAACCAGCGCAGGAAATTGCGGTCATGCCTATCTCGGTTGTGTGGCATGTGGAAGTGACAAGTGGGGCCGATACGATGCAGGGGACTGCATTGACGGTCCGGGTCATACCACAGAGAACGCTGCCACCGTCAGGAAACGGCAGCCACAAGTGACACTCCATCACTTCGACAGAAAGAAATGGGTATCACCTGGGATGTATTGCCGCAGTCAGAAGGGCAACCACTGCAGTAAAGCGCTGTGGTGTAATTCTGAGGCTTCGGAGTGAAGTTTGTTTATATCGACGATAAGCTGCTCCTCCTGCACGGTTGGTGACTTCACCGATTGGAGTGCAGTGCGAGAGTCAATGAAGTAGTTGCTGTAGTGTAGTAGAGTAGTAGCTGCCCTTGCTCTAAGTAGTTACTTCTGAATAGGCAAAAGCATCGCACAGGGCAGCCAACTCTGTAGCGGTAGCCGCTGTTGTGTGGCTGAGCGTCGCTGCGATTCTGGTGCACATGTAAGTTACCCAGACGCCGATTTTAGACGGTATGGACGTGGCAGACCCATCAGCGAAGATGCAGCAGTGTACACTGTAGCATGTGTTGTTGTTAGCTACTGATGGTGTTAGCCTTGCGATTATTCTGCCGGCAATTGCTCCACCGTGCTCAAGATCGAACTATGCAAATTTCGGCCAAGTGGAGTTGGTTTTACTCTTAATGTCTGGAATAATTGTTCTGATGATCCATGGAGAAAATTTCTAGGGTGGTGAAGAAGTGACAAACTGGGATGAGCGCGGAAGAAGAAGAAGAATCAAGCTTCAGGACATCATCATCAAGAAGAACGCTGTCCCTGCCCTCAAGGCTCTTGAAAGCTCGCTTAAGGTCTCGTTTTGGGAACCATCGGCTAAGTTTCGGGTGGCTGGTTGTGGCCTTTTCTCCCTGCGCCTATTGCGCTTCTCGTTTTGTGGGTATAACGCACTCCGTAAGGCCGTAAGCCCGGGATATGTCTACCCAGTCACCCGGCCAGAGAGCTCCTCATGGTCGGCTTACCTATCCCCTGATCTGCTGCCTTTGGAAGCTTTTTTGCGCAGTGCCGTCGACTGCATCCCTGTTGCGCTGGTGCCTACAGATGGTGGGGCAATCAAGATGGCCAACCGTGGGGCTTTTCGGGCTGCGCTGTGGTCAGCAACTTCTCGATACGAGTGAACCTTTGAGGTACGCCAGTTTGGACACGGCGGGATTCTGCGCAGATCGCCAGACGTCGTCTGTGTAAGAGAACTACTAAACTCCTCGTCCTTTACCTTGCTTCGAGTGAGCTCTTTTATTCCTTCTCATCTGGCTTGCACGAAAGGGATTGTTCAAGGCGTTGATTCTTTCCTGACTCGAGCTGAGACTCTTGAACTTCTGTCCACCGCAGGTGTCGTTGCTGTGCACCGCTGTAGCCGGGACGTCAACAACTTGCGGGTGCATACAGTCTGTGACTGCCATCTTTTCCGGCACTTCCTTCACCTCTGAAATCAAGGTAGGACGTCTCATCTTTCACGTAGACCCATTATTATCTAGGACTCTGCAGTGCAACAACTGCTGGCGCTAGGGCCATACCACCGGCGGTTGTAAGTCCAACTTGCGGTGTTGCAACTGTGGGGACGCTCACGAAACGAACACCTGAACTGAGTAGAATGAAAAGTGTTGCCTTTGCTGTGGGGCTCACGCTGCAAACTCCTCGAACTGGCCCTCTCGAGCACACGAAACTGAAATCCTTGAGGTCATTGACCAGAAACGCTGTTCGCGCCTGAGACGCTATATTAGAGGTTAAAGAACGAGCCTACAGCTATGTTTATGTAACCGCTCGTCAAGGAGTCATGTTAGACTCGGCGCTCTCTCAGGCAATTGCGTCTGCTGCTGAGGCTTATTCTATGGCTAAAATGTTTGAACAGATTGTCGCAAGTGTCTCGGAGGGCTTTACTAACGTTCTGGCGGTTCAGCTTATCCATGCCATGCAGGCTGATTTGGCACCTTTCTCGACAACTATTCCCTCTCCACTTAGTCTACAATACTTGAAGCATCTCAGCTCCAGGAACGAACTACTGCCCCAACCGCTGTACTTACCTGGGGTACTTCAAGTGATGTTAGAATCACCTATGGTTCAGAGATGATGGAGCCTGATGCGCGGGTTTTCAAGCGCAGTGGGTCCTCTATGTCTCATTCGTCGTCTTCTTCGCGTCCCCAGGCCAGATCGAAGAAACAGTAGCTTGGCACTAGTCTTAAGGATAACATTTTGGAGCAGATAATTGCTGCTGCTATGCTTTCGCAACCATAGCGTCGTTGCGAGCTCTACAGTGTAACTGTCGCTCTATTCTTTCAGCTACCACAAATTTCAACTATTTCTTCCCAGCTTAATCCAAATATCATAATCCTACAACAAACGTGGCTTTCAGCCGACAAGCATACTCTAAAAATTATCGCTCATTTCGTCTAGATCGCCGGCAGCTACTGCATCGACGGAGCAAACGATCACAATAGGTGAGTGTCAGTGGTACTTACTACTAAAATACTGAATAACCGTACCAAATGAACAAATATTGTTTCTTAACGGCTGCCTAGCATGTTGCGGTCTGTGTAAGTTACTGCAGGCCACTTGACGTTCAGTGGAATGATTGACCGGCTGGTAGCTGATAGCGGCGTCGTCGGAGCTGCGCGCTGCCTTCTGCCACCGATGAGCTGGCGTACCGAACTTGCTCGCGAATGGTCCGGCAATCCCGCACAGTTCGTCTTTCGCCGCATCTGACGCGTCCTGTATACGTGCTGTTAATACCTGTTAAACCTTCGAATTAGCTTCTTCAGTACGCGTGCTCTTTCTCGTCGTCGGCCGCGTCCAACATGGCCACGCCACTGCAATGTGGAACTCACTCGAAGCAGTTGCTAATATTGCGTATATGAAGGCCAACGTGCAACCGTCGCAGGCAATAAACAAAAAGCCGTGGTCATCATGAGTGTCTGTGCGGAAGGATGGATAAGTGGTCACAGCTGGCTGTTCTTGCATGGCCTGAAAAACACGTGCTTGTTGCCGTATTAGCGCCTGTTGTGGAAGCTGGAAATGGACGTCCAGCTAGGCATCACTAGCAGCTCATGTACCGATAAGGCGGCAGCATGTAATAGTGGTACAAAGCGAAATGTTGAGCCGGCCCTTCTCAGTTCCACATGGCTTCAAACTTAGAGGTCAACGGTGGACCCTACAAGCGCACAGCACCCAAGGTCAACCCGAAAGGTTAAGCATTTCGTAAAGAAAGAACTTATGGACCATATCAAGAAGTCACCTTATGACGAGCTTTTCAATATTCCTGGTGGTACTGCTGAGATGGCACATATCTGTTATAAAAGGTGGTTTCCGGTGTAGTAGTATGAGTGTGCTTTGCTGGTATTCAATATCGGGTAATATTGTCACTTGCTGCATATAGTATGAGTAAAGCTTTGCAACAAGGAAGTGGAAAATGATCAATGTCAATAGCATTAGTTTCTAGAAGTCCAGTAACACAGTGAGGATCATGGGCAGTGGTGAGTAAAAAGTGATCGAACAAATAGAGCTTTTGTACTTCATGTGGAATACACATGCAGCTCAGTTCTGAAAGGCAGCCATCATTTCGCAAAGACACAGAAGAAAATAAAAATCATATTGATGAAGCCATCTCATATTCCAAGAAAAATCTGTTTGCAAGCATGCGTGCATGAACAAAATCATTCATGAACCTGAATGAATTCTTTTGAATGGGCAGCTGGACGACAAATTTTCTTATTGTTAGTGACTCGGAACACCAATAATGAAATCTTCATTTCCTTCCAAAGGAAGAGAAGCCCTTTTTGAGAACTCTGGCTCATAAGAAAAAAATTGATCGTTTACATATATATGTCTGGAAAGGAATGAATGCCGTTTTTAATGGGAAAAAAGGTACGTATTTAGTCCTGTTTTGCAGTGTTCCTTATGAAAGAGATAATTGATTTCGATGTTAGAGCTGCATATGCAGTGCAGTTATGTGCTGTGAGGATAAATTTAAGTGGAACACTGTAAGTAACAAAATATAGTGTAAATGTAAAAGGGATCAATATGTTGAGTGTTAGTTGGAGGAAAGATTTTACTAAGCTTTGTTTCCATTCCCAAATACTCTGAGCATATGTGCTAGCCACATGTTTCAATGAAAACTTTTCATTTGGACAAATCTCTATTGCTGTATTCGTGTTTAAGTTCAATTCAGAAGAAAGTATTTTCCACTTTTTTATCAGTGCATTTGCTATTGAACACTAGGCTCATCCATCCATGTACTCACTGTTGTCCTCATTGCACTGTCATATTTTTGGAAATGAAGACAGTACAGTGACTATATTATATGCAGGTGCGAGTCTGAGTACTTTCGTGGAATGAAATTGGCCGCTAAGCATTGCGGTGGTATTCTTCATGTTTGTGCACGCACCCTTCTTCACAACACTGACAGCGACTGAGGACAGGCTTGCTGTGAAATCTTCTGTGTTGAATGAGGCTTGTTATGAAACAGTGCAACAACAACCCTTAGCTCAAATTATCGCAGCATGCGATAATGTGTAAGAAGCTTCTCCGTGGACTTACTCCTGCCTCACTAGAACAGGCATAGCTTGTCGAGGCAGATGCAGTGCAAATTACGTGACAAATGATGTCTCGTAACTTTTGTGTGCCATATGTGCGAGTGCTAATTAAATGCTCCAGACGTCACTGTGCATAGGACCTCTTGCATGCTGAAATCTTTTGGGAAAATTTCTTTCAGAGTGCTACATTGTGATGGACAACAAATTCCACAATACTCAAAATCATGTGCTCTGAAAGCCAGTGCACTGCACAAATCCTTTTCCTGTTTTACATGGTAGTATTAGCATAGATGCATACCTAAATCCATCTTCCCGCCAATCTATAATTATATATAGCACTTGTTACCTTTGTGGCACTGTGAGATCTTTCATTCTAGAAGACTGACTTGTGAAATTGTTCTGTATTTTTTTGTACACGAGTCTCATTTCATGCTTGAAATTTACAGCTGCGCACTCGTCTGAACCGAATATTCGAGAGTGCTGTGCTTTTACTGTTTGAAACACCACGCCTGCTGTCTGTACTTCAGCCCGCTCCTGTAGGAGCCTGAGAAGTGCTCACAATACCTTGAAATAATAATAAATGCGCATTTCTTACATTCTGCGGTGGTGTCTACTGCAGTGCATCAGACGCTTTAGGCTCGTCACTGAGGCTTTCTTGTCTCTAAAATAGGAGCAAGAGTAACGTGAGTTCCAGCATTTACATATACAGACTCAACAATCTGACCTTCGTTTGACAGGCGGCAGACCGCGGTCATCGCGCATAACGCGTCTGCGACCGTGGACCACCTGAAACGATTATTATTTCCATTAACGGAAATAAAACGCGCTCCTGTAGTTCACATATTGCGCTGGTCAAGTTATGAAGCTGCAATTTTACGTTATCGCCAACGGTTTAAGTTCAATCTGGGGCCAACGAGCACATATCGCACCGTTGCCGGTAACGTGCCTGGTGATCGAGTAAGCAATGAAAAAAAAAAGCGACAAATGCTGTCCGTGCTTTCACGCACATAAAATGCAGCATACTAAACATTTCAGCTCTGCAACAAGCAAACTGCATGCACTACTCCGCGCAAAACGAAAATAATAGCAGCCTGGTACTTGCCTTTCGCTCGTAGCCGAGTTTCAGGATGGGCAATGGGTTTTGCTCCGTTCGCTTGCCATCGACGAAATGCAGAAAACAGACGCGCGAGTTTGTAGTCGGGGTAAAGTTCTTCCCGTTAACCAGCGACATCCGCTGACGATTCAACTCGGGGTCGACGGGAAAGCGGTGCAACATGAACATGTCACACCCGCAGAGGCCTGGACACAGCATGCTTAGCGCAAGCGCTAACGGCACTGTTTTTTCTTTTCCGCTGGTTGTTGCCACGACCGACGACTATGCAGTGTTGACCAGATAAAGTTCGCGCCGTGTACGATATCGCGGCATTAGTTTCCAAAGGCGAGAAAATCGCGATAAGTGACGGATTATGTACACAAGCTGCGCCGAGAAGGCAAGAGACGGCGATGTAACAGCCCGCAGCCAGTTGGCAACCGTGGCAGGCTGGAGTAGCACGCTGTTAGAGGGTATTTTCTCCCTCTCCTAGCAGCTCTCGGTAAAATCGTGTATACCTATACGTTTTGATATATCATATATCGTGTGACTACTGCGACTTCTCAGTTGCGGTCACATGTAAATTACGACAGATTTGAGATGACGTTGGGCTCTGCCCTTGCGTCAGTTTCTAACATCCATAAAAAGTCGGAGTTTCTGGTGCGGCTATCAAAATAGAATTACTCTAATTGTTGGTGGAATGCGGACTGCACGAGAGATTACACGCAGAGGAAGGCGGCATAGAAAAAGCTTCTTCATAAGCAATGTCCACATAGCTGCAATGATTATATAAGTTCATTGCAACCACCTTTAAACGCACAGCTTCACGCGCGGAATACAAATATGACACAGAACATTTCGGTTATCCTTCAAATTCGGGATACCGACGTGCGCTCTTCGGCTTTCTACGGTCTAGAAAACAGCTCACGATTTCTCGTAATTTACAGTCATTAGTTATGTCGCTTAAAAAAGCTATCGAGGAGGTTGAATCGGCTGCCGAGGGCCTGCAAAAGCGGTTCTCGTCTCTACTACCTTTGCGACGAATGTTGTTTGCCCCAGTGACGCCGCAGAATAATTATGACTCCCAAGTATATCTATGGGAGCTTCCACAAGTTGTACAGAGGTTGCCAGCTTATGCTCCCGGTCCTAATGGGGCCACTTCAAAGATGTTCAAGGTTATATTTGAGGAGCCTCCTGACTCCTTTTTACACCTGGTAAACTCTTCGATCAAACACGCTTTAATACTTTAATACCTTCTGATTGCAAACTGGCCAATGGGTTCCCTTAGCAGCAGCGGGGCAGTTGCGGCAGCTTGAACTGTCCTTAACACATCGCTTGTCCGTGCAGGTGTATCATTCTACCCTGACCTATACCGATATTATCAGCAGTCTACTGCCCATTTCATCCTGACGCCCCAACAAGTGCGATCTGTGTTTCATCTGCCTGAGGACCTGCTTCGGCTGCGTGGATCTCCACCTACCGCGGCTGCCTCGGCCTCAATTCGCCACCAGGAGGAAGTAGAAAAGGACGACTGATCGGCGCCCGGCTTCACTCAGCAATAGCAGCGGACCAGTTGTGGCAGCTGGAGCTGTCCTTAACGCATTGCTTGTCCGTGCAGGTTGGTCTTTGTATTCTTCCCTCAGTAATTTTGTCCAATTTCGCGCCACAACCACTGGTTTACCCGCTGCTGAATATTGTCACTCGTCTTTGGTCTGGTCTTCATTTAAGCTCCTCTTGCGATAGTCTTGCATTCTGTAATGCCTACCAACGCGGAACTAGCAAAGAAGCTGGAATCCCCTGAGGAATCGTTCGAGCAAAAGCTAGCATCGTTGTTTGATGACATCCAGTTGAAAATCCAGGTCAAATGTGAAGACTTTGGTATCAATGAATCTCCTCCTTTTAAGAGAGCGTGCAGTTTTTGAGTGACAAGTTTGATGAAATGCGTGTGAACTAGGAGCAGCTCTTGGCGTCCAACAAAGAGCTCACGGCATCCAACGAAGATCTGAAAGTCCAAAATGCGCTGCTAGGGAAATAGTTGCAGATTTGGAACAATACTCTAGGCTGAACAATGTTGAAATAAAGGGCGTCTCTTCAACGAAGGGTGAGGACTGCTATGCCAGTTTGAAGCAAATGGGTGTTGCCATCTGCTGTCCTGTTTCTAGTTCCGACCTAGATACCATCCACCGCGTGTCCTCTCAATCCGATGACAAAGCCATCATCGCTCGCTTCATGTGTCGCGATGAAAAAACAGACTTCATCAAGAAAGCACGTAAGGCGCGTCTACAGACTACTCAGATTGGTTTTCCCGCAGACAAAGCATCGCCTATTTATGTGAATGATCATCTAACCCTTAAAAAGAAGAAGCTGTTCGATAAGGCACGCACCCTAAAGAAAGAACATGGCTGGCAGTTTTTGTAGACTGACCACTGCGCCATCAGGGCAAGGAAAACCGGCGACAGCACGGTTTATCGCATATCTTCGGAGTCTGAGATAGGCATCTTCACATAACTTTCTTTTTCTTTTTGACACCATTTTTCTATCTACCCATCTTTCAAGGTTACAATGTTCTCTCCTCCTGAGCTGAAAGGTTTATTAGGTAAAAATCAACTTTCGCTGATTAATTTTAATGCGCGGAGCCTCCGAAAAAATGATGGCATTAGTAACTTTATCGCTTCGCAGAATCACTCGTTTTCTTTCATTTACATATCTGAAACTTTGCTTGCAGTTCGTGACTCCAACCTCCACGGTTTTCTTATTTATCGGAATATTGTCATCGCCCTAATGACAGTCTTCGTGGCTCTGCCATTTTCCTTTCTCCTCATGTCAGGCTCGTAGACATGACTTACTAATTAACGCTGCCAGTCTCTCATCAGTCAGTAACGGATCAGTCTCTATTGAAACTGTCGTCTTTTCCTGGTAATCATAACAGTAACCTCATCCTAGGCTGCATTATTCATCTCATCCATCTTCCGAGTCCGATTTTATCGATTCACTTGATGCAATACTTCGTAAGCTTACCAGAAAAAATAAACAAGTATTCATTATGGGAGATATAAATATCAATCTTCTAGATACCAGTTCTCGATACCGCCTTCTCGATACATACAAAACCTATGCTGACTGTTTTACTGGCACGACTTTGAATGCCTTATTGGTTGCCCTACAAGATACAACAGCAACACTTGGGATATGCAGCATGTTGCAAGCGGATGACCAGGTTGGTTGGTTGGTTTATGTGGGTTTAACGTCCCAAAGCGACTAAGGCTATGAGAGACGCCGTAGTGGAGGGCTCCGGAAATTTCGACCGCCTGGGGTTCTTTAACGTGCACTGACATCGCACAGTACACGGGCCTCGAATTTCTCCTCCAAAGAAATTCAACCGCCGCGGCCGGGATCGAACCCGCGTCTTTCGGGACAGCAGCCGAGCACCATAGCCACTGAGCCACCGCGGCGGCTGGATTACCAGGTTCATGTGCCACAAACCGCACTGTGGCACGAATCAGGTCCTGCGTTTCAAGCACTGCTAAGGAAAGACGTCTGCTGTCTGTCAGAGTACCTACTGTTGACGTGCTCTTGGGAATGCCTAGACAGTTTCTCAAGGCCTTAGCTTGCAATCCTTCCAGCAGCCTTGTGTTAGCTTGTGAAATACCCCATAACGCACAAGGCCTTCACAAAGCGCTGCATACATGTAGTCGTAGTAACGATTCAATGAAGCATCCGGTTCTGGTGGATGCAAAAGATGGATGCAAACAAGCAGAGTTAGGTCTTTATCTGTCGGACATCTGGCGACTACGAGAGGGTGGCAACTAGAAATTTGTGGTTTGTTACATACGGTGCTTCGGTGCCAGCAGCTTACAACAAGCAGCGCGAAGGATCGTGCCTTGTAAATGCAATCACTGCACGCTTTTCTGGGGGCATGACAAGACCCCGCTTGATCAAGAATATTTCTATTGAGCCTATTACTCCCCGTTATTGTGCATACACAATGCGCGTATTGCGTACGGAGCACCACACACAGGTGATGTAAGCGTGTATAAAGATTTCAACACAGGGTGTCATGCATTTGCCCAATATAAGGGAAGCCCCGAATAGTGTATAAAGAAGACAGTGTCAGAGAACTAAAGATTTTTGAAGCTTTTGTTTCCGCAGACCTTTCCCGACTCTCGAGGCAGTGGTTTTTTGGACAGCGGGGAGAGTGTGCACAGCTTCGTGGCAACTCTTTCCACTTATACGAGCAGGTGCTGTGAAGTGTCACACAGTCCAGCGTCGCATATGGTGGCAGGCTTCAACGTCTTTGCGAAAAAGTTTATATCGAAGCATATACCTATAGCGTCCCTGTTAAATGTAACCAAGTTTAAAAAAAAAAGACGAATGTGCGAGTGAAACCAACTGAATGCTGTCGAGAATCGTATGGCCTATACTATAGCGTTTATTTTTCGTTCTTAAAAGTTAGTTCATTAGCAAACACTAATTAGCCAACTGTTTAAATAATATTGGCTTCGGGGAAAATGTCTGTTTTTCGACACGATCTACAACTACTGAATTGATACTTTTTTCCGAAGCCAATAATCAAACAGTTAGCTTATTAGTCATTACTATTTACCTAATTTTGAAGCACAAAAAAAAAAAAACGCGGCAGACTAGGCTGCACGGCTCTCGACAGCACTCAGCTCATTTCAGCAGCCAAGGACACTCCGTAGTTTTAACGCGACAATGTTAAGGCTCCCGTTCAACGGCAACTCCGGCTTCGTCGGCGTGTCGAGATCATCGGGTGGCCCACCTACCGCCTAGGTCACGTAACCTTGTGACCTCATCACAACTTGTCCACCGGATTGTGAACGAACTGGCCACCGTGGCAGGTGACAGTTAAAATAGTGATCGGTCGCGAGAAGTTGCTAGGGGAGAGCAACTCGGGTCTCATATGCCCCACCGGTGGCTCTGTTTGAAACTGCCACCTGCCGGGGCAGTAGCGCATCGCTTAACCGCTGCAACACTCTGCCAGGAGAGGTATGAGGACTCCCGGCGATCTATGGATGTAAAGTAGAGAATTACCAATTCCGAGTATGCGGGCATGTAGACAGAACCTAGGCGTCAGAAAAGGAGTACTTGCGCTGGAGGGATCTGTGAAGCTATCGCATGGTATTCTTAAGGGTAGGTTAAGTGTTATGATGGTGAAAGAAAGAACAGTATTAGTGTCCGTAAAGTGATAGGCAAAGGCCGCTGAAGGAACCCATTAACGCAATCGCGTCACACCCATAAAGCGGAGGTTAAGCGTCCCCTGATGTTTTTTTTTTAAATATTTGTTGCATTTGCCTGGGACTACCGGTATAATTGAATAAAGTGGATTGACATCAGAACAGGCAAGTTTATTTAGATGTAAAAATAAGATTTTAATCCTCATCGCATATTAAGAACGGAGAACATACAAAGAATGCCGCCTATATATTCAGTTACATGCCACGCACGAGAAGCGAGAACGATTGCCAGAGCGATTGCCCTCCTTTTACCACTACGGTGTAATTATTCGGCAAGTGCGCGAAGTATTGCGGCACGGCCGGGAACGCGTAATTTGCGGTCAAGAGCACGTGCATGGAGGTTCTGTCCAATAAGGACCTTTGAGAGGTACGACAAGGCCAGTGTGCCACTCGGCGTTGTCTGTTGTTAAAAGAGACGCGTGAGGGCTGAGCGACCTGATAGACACTGCAGAGCTTATTGTACCTTTCCTGTAACACGGAATAGTCGCATGCCAACGTTGTAAATAGCGGACAGGAACGCAAGAAGAGGGCAGATGAAAAAATGACACCTAGAAGTTTTGGCTTCTGGAGCCATACCGCCATTCCCCTGCCTTTCCCTTCCCAAAATTGGGAATTCCCGTGAGTCTCAGAGTCGGATGAACCATGCTGAGACTAAGTGTTAGCCTAAGTTTTAGGTCACTGTATACATATTACGACGCCGACGCCTTTGAACTCAGGGAAAAGTCGAATATGGAGCTTTCGTTGTAGAAAGAAAAACTACTCTTGTATTTAGGACACTCACATGAGTTTTGACCCTTTCACGCATTGTTTTGAAGGCTCATATTTCACATGCTCTAGCGGGATAAACAGCCGACCGCTCCAGATATTGATTCGTCGATGCATGTACTCTAAAAGAGCGACGCAAACTGGGCGTTGTTCGTAGCCTGCAGGCGCTTAGTGGTGCGCGTGAACAGTTTTACCTTTACCTTTTTATCTCCGACCTTGGTGTGCGCACACTGTCACCGCACTCTTGTGGATATGCAGACAGTGTACACGGATATGCTGGCTGTATGTATGGCATGCATAGCTGTTCTTACGCTCTCAAGATAAGAAACCTACAGGCAAGGACATTCCGAATCTCCTTCATCGATGTGTCGTTCTTTTGTTCATAACCGTATTCGCCAAACAAATATCGCCTTGTTTTCCCTTCGCCGTCTGTTCGCGCTGTAAAAAAAAATAGAGGTTTCAAGAACACAATTCAGCCCCAAGGATTAAGGCTGATTCGTTCGTCGCGTTCCTTTTGCTTGTCCGTCACCAAAGCGCATGCCCTAGCAAAAACAAACTAACGTGAAGGTAGCCAGAGAACCGGTGATTGGGGGATATCGACAGAGACAACTCATGAACGAAGCTGAAAATGCCCCTCACAGGAGACCCTTCAGCCAACGGCGTCGACCGATTCTCAGGACGTCGCGGTTAATCTATGGTTAATCCCGTCACACTGGGTTAATACGTGGTTAGTCTCCTGCCACCCTAGCGTTAAAGGGTATTAGCAAACTTAAGCAAACTTAAGCACTTAAGCAAACTTAGCAAACCTAGCAAACTTAAGTTTAAGAGCAGGTAGGTTGACATCTCGGTGGCCAGAAATTTGGAAGGTTCCTTTTTTACGTACAAATTTTAGCCGTCAAATGTTAGAGTATTCCCTTCCGTCGTTAATTAACTACCTGCACAGTCATATTATCAATTCAGAAAATATTAGCATGTCAATGTTGAAGACTTTTTTTGCGTCATAAAAGAGATGGTAGCTTCACTAAGAATTATGTAATGATAATGTACCTTTGTTTTCTATCCTGTATATATGGATTGTGCTTATGGAGTCTTCCGACATGAAAATGCAATATTCTTATTTTATTATGTTAGCTGCAGTTCATACAGTGGCTTTGCCATCTATTTTTTGTATAAAGTTTGTCTTGAAAATTAAGCACTATATATGTAAATATGTTAAAGAACCGCTGTATGCCATGTACACAGGGGCTTGAACCTCGTCAAGTGAACTATTTTTCCCTTTTGTTCGAGTCCCTGCCGCTTTGACGGAAATAAATCAAACTGAAACTGAAATCAAACTGAAACCAGGGATCAACCATGATGTCGTGAAAATCGGTCGACGCCATCGGGTGGAGGGCCTTCTCTGAGGGGGATTTGCCGCTTCGTTCTTGAGTTGTATCCGACTACTGCTATGACTCTATCGGTATTTTATATTGTAGTGGTAGCGCTAGCTTTGATGAACCATGCAGGGAAGAGAAGACAGACGACGAAACGCTCGTCGTTCGTCTTTTCGTCCCTCATGCTTCATATCTAGCGCTATCCCCTACAGTGCCAAGGTAGTCCAGTCTGAGTGCTCTTTCGTCCACATTCTCGGAACGCCAAAACACAGCAATGTTCTTTTCGAGGAGATAGGTTTCTGGCTGTTTTCATTCCGCGAATAACACTTGCTTCATCCTAAAGAGCTTGTCATGTACAAGTCAGCAGGCAAACTTTTGCGCCGGTAAGTAAAGGGGAGATCCTCCGCCAACTCGTTAAGTATACCAGCCTTTGTTGAGCATTGCTGGACGAAGTATTTAGCGTACGCTCCCCGCAAGTTGGCTCCTTTTAATTTCGGAGCCTTCCTAGGCGTTTTGTTTGGATTTAGTGGGCAGTTTCCAGCTTCAAATGACGTACGAGGCTACCCTTATGTGTCATCCATCAGCCAAGCGCACTGGGAACATGGTCACGTGAGGCATTCGCGACACATGTAGTGAGTTTCGAAACAAGTTTAACGGGGACATGACACTCTTCAAACTCAGCGATACTTAAAGCAGTATTATTTGTGGTCACCCAGAGCATACATGGAAGATTTTTCTTCGCCTAATGTGCGGTTTGGTTAAGTTTGATTTACTAACTTACTAATCTGTGAAAAAGCGTGAAAAAATTCAATCGAAGAGTTGTCGACCGCCAAAAAGCGCTGTTTACGAACAGATACCTCTTCTGAATTAGGCCCGGTATAAATCTCGGAGGCGACCGTTATGCTGCGGTCGCTTGTGCATACTGATACAGCGACATGCTTCTGCGCGAACTCCGGCGAGCTGACGCAACAACAGTAAATTTGCGCTGCCAGACTTGGAATTTTCAGATTGTAAAACATTTTATTCGCCGGGAAGAGCTTGGCAAGAGGTCGCGTTAAGTGGTCGAGAGTACATAGCCCTCGACGACTTTGTCAGCCCACTCCACCGCCAAAACTTGCGTTCTGGGGTCAGAGCTAGCCAGCACGGTCTCCCACCGCTCGAGAGAAGGAGCTGTAACTAGATCACCCGGAGGTGGCTCTATTTTGCAGTCCCACAGGATGTGATCGTAGGTAGCACGTTGGCCACAGTGTTTGCAGTTTGGGTTGTAAAGATCTGGATAAATGTGCGCGAGGAGTGATGGGGTGCGTATCGATCTCGTCTGTAGACGACGCCACGTAACCTCTTGTTCTTTAGTAAGTCTTTTGTCTGGAGGGGGGAAAATTCTCCTCTCTAGTTTAAAATGATTGGTGAGATCATGATATGTGATCATGGAGTCCTTCGTGAAATTCAGGGAGCCAGACTCATCCACTGCCCGGTCGACGAAACCTCGGGCTTTATTGTGGGCTGCCTCGTTCCCCGGATTCCCCGAATGGGCTGGGACCCATATCAATTCGGAATAATTTGGTGAGAATTTGGTTGCGTTAAGGATTCTAAGGGAGGTGTTTGTAATTCGCCCTTTAGCGAAATTATTGATACCCATTTTGGAATCGCTGAAGATGATGCTCCCTTGGGTATGCGCTAGGGCGAGGGCTATAGCCGCCTCTTCTGCCGTTTCAGAGGATTTCGTTTTGATTGTCGCCGAGACGATGTGGTCACCATTCTCGTTCACAACCACAATTGCAAAGGCATTGGTATTTTTGTATTCTGCCGCATCTACATAAAGTGTTCCAGCGCACTGTCTGTATTTGTTATGTAAGGCTTTGGCTCTTGCTTGTCTTCTACCCTCATGGTGTAAGGGGTGCATGTTTTTGGGGAGTGGTTTGATTAGTAGGGCCGTCCTATAGTCGCGGGGTAAGTCTACTTTAGCATCGTTATTCGTAGGTTGAAAGTTAATTCCAAGCCTGGTAAGAATACTCCTGCCAGTTCTGGAATTGGCTAATCGCGCTGTTTGAGCCATTAAATGGGCTTCTTTCAGTTCATTGTAGGTGTTATGTATACCTAACCTTATAAGCCTTTCAGTTGAGGCATTTAGTGGGAGTCCTCAGTACAGGTGCTCATGGCTCATTTTAATTTTCGTGTGCATTGTTCTAAACGCCTTTTCTTTTACTGTTTTCCGCGCACGTCTGAATAAAAATTCAGGGGGCACTTTGACTGCGTAGAGGCGAAAGCGTTTTCCGAACCACTTTCGCTGCGTCACATATAATTGAGTACTAATTACTAAGTGATGACAAATCACTAATCAATGGCTAATTACTGATGAATGCCTGAGTACTAATTTACTGTTAATTAATGACGCTCAAGCTTCACCTTTAGGAGTGGAACGCGACAGCGGGTTGTAGCGCTGCCAGCGAGTCCACTGAACGCCACCACCCGTTCGGCGCGATGCCTTGCCCATTGAACGCAACGCTTTTTGAGGAAAGGAAATGGCGCAGTAATTCTCTGTCATCTCGGTGGACACCTGAACTGCACCGTAGAGGAAGGGAGGAAGTGGGAGTGAAAGAAGACAAAGAGGGCCCGTAATGAAGGGAATGGAAATTGTATTTGAGGAAAGGAAATTACGCAGTAACTGTCTCACATATCTCGGTGAACACCCGTCAAAATTCAGGGGGGCACTTTTTTACCTAAAGTGTGGTCACTGATGTGTGGTTAACATGTTAAGCTTCGCCTATAAGAGTGGAACGCGAAAGCATCTTGCAACGCTGCCAGGGAGTCCATAGAACGCCATTGCCCATTCGGTTCTACGCCTCGCTCGTCGGTAAATTGGTTTTTGAGGAAAGGAAATGTATCTGTCTCTCATATCTCGGTGGACACCTAAACCTCTCCGGAAGGGAAGGGAGGAGGATGGGAGTGAGCGAAGACACCGTATTCACTAGACGCGCCTTTGTTCATTCCAAGCCATCGAGCTGGCATGGCGGAGTGGATAGCATGCTCGTCTCCTACTCGGTTTTATTTATTTATATGACCTGACTAGAAAAGTTAATTAGGCTAATTGGGTAATTAAGCAATTAACTAAGCTCAGTCCCACTTACTTGGAGCATCACTATACGATCCCTTCAATTGGTTGCATGGTTACTAGGCAAAGTACAATTGGCCCCGTTTGAAATTCGCGCACTGTGACGTCACGGCCGTTTCGACCAATTGAAAAGCGTGACATTTTCTGTCGACAGCTGCTGCTTACAACGATGAGGCATTAAAGGCTTTCGCCTTAAAACCTTCGTTGTAGAAACGGCGGCATGGGGAGTGTCGTGCGAATTTCTATAACCGGCTGATTGAAACTTGTCGCGCATGTTCAGCACAATCAGCTTTAATTGCTAACCCCTAATTACCAATATCATTAAATTAAAAGAGGAGCTCCTGGGGAGAGTTTTATTCTTGCGGTGTGCACCATCCCTTTTTAAAACGTTTTTTCATTTTAATACTGTAGCTACCCCGTAGAGCGATCGCAATGCCTAGTCTTCCGCAGACTGCGTTTCTTATCTTTGTCTAGGACTTGTCCCTGTATCCCAGAAAACACGGTACGTATATGTCCTCGGGGCAGGGGGGCTCTGAAATGCGCCGCCGGCCGACGCGGACGAACCTCGAAGTGGGTCGGCCGCCGGGGCAAGGCCGCCGACGCACTTTCACTCGCAGACGCCGCCGGTTTCGCTTTCTGCTGGCTGGGTGCAGTTATTCATCGGCACATCTGATCGGCGACGCTGCGGCGCACACGCTTTCTTCGCGGCCGCGCCATCAGCGATTCCGGACTGCGTTCGGAACAGGAGGCGCGGCGGCAAGTTACCACTGCCAGTTGAACTCAAGCACGGATTCATGAGTCAAAGCCGTGCTGCTTGAAGGCCGATGGTGTCATCGGCGCGTGTGCGCGTTTTTGGCACCTGGGTGGCGCTAGCAGTGACGAACGGGAGAGGTGGCCAGCGCGACAGCGGGGGACGTAAATGCAACGCTTCCTTTGTCAGCCCATGCCGCATACCCGGTGCTAGCTGTTGTATCATTTAGTACAAGTAACTTTGCTCCGAACCTACTCTTTTTCGCGAAACGAAAACTGCAGCCTGTATTATGCCTGCCAGCTGTATGTCGTCCGCGTAATCGTAGTGGCTCTGCGTATGCTGGTCATGAAACGTGACAAGTAAGCTCTTTCGTCAAGATCAGACATTTTCGCCTGAAAGGCATCCCACATATTACTGCTTTGTTACTTTGGAAAGATGATGAGACAGGTGTCGCAACTTAGGCAGAGTTTTTGCAGGGCATGGACCGCCTTGACAAGCGGCGTGAGAGCGCGTTGTCTTCCACGATGGGCGAGTCCTAGCGGAAAATGTGCTTGCTGAAACTGCGGGGTCTTCGTTGGGAACACCAAAATGAGCACCGAGATCAGAATTTGGGCTTGTAAGTTCAGCTCGGAGCACCATCAGACACCAATAAAAAGCATGCGCACATATGCAGCCAGTCTTCCTATAGCAGAAATATACTTGCGTGTAACCATAAGGATGTATAAGCAGTGGCGATTCCCTCGTTATGGTCGTTTACACTTGGCTAGTAGATAGAATAAGCATCGACAATGATTAATCGGGCGTGGTCGTCGTATTTAGCATGATCGATTAGCAATCGGCTCCTGACGCCTTTGGCCGCAGTTTTCTCCTGGGAGATTCTGTAGAACAGCAACAGCATTGACTAATTCACAAACAGCGGCTGACATTAACTATGCCCGGGCAGATATCCCTTTTTTGGCGTGCCTGCCATGTACTTCCAGAAGCGCTGCAGCTGCCAGGGGCGGATTTACGGGCAACTCTTGGCGACAGCGGTCTGGGAGAGAGTAGTGGGAGGGCGTTGTCCACGCAATGCATTTCTTCAGGCTTCCTCTTTGAGGCTAAAGTGGTTTTCCGACTGAAACTTCCTTGCTTAGGGGGCGGGGGAGTTCGGAGTCTGCCCCTGTCGGCAGCTGAACCAAGCATTATGTATTGACGAAAAATTGTTATGGCCTGGCATGCTGCAAACCTACTTATTTGTGCACAGGTAATGCGCATTAATGACCTTCAGACAGTAGGAAACTGCCGAGCTTGACATTAGGTCAGCAAGTTACACCAAGGATAAGGCCAAGGAGATGCTCAGAATGTTATCCGGAAGATTGTAGACTGTTCCTGTCAGAGAAAAGTAGCCCGGCAACACTATGTACTCAATTGTGCAACATAGTATAGCGCGCTAATAACGCCCACATGATAACCCTGGAGAGATGTAGATCCTTTTTCGGGCCTCGTCAGACTGTCGAGACTGTCCGTGTTCCTACCGTTGCACGATCGTCAGATCGCGGAACAAATGCGGCGCCAGCAGCCTCGATCTAGCCAGAATGTTAGCCAATGCTAATAACGGCGTTAGCCTGAGTCTTCCCAGACGGGGTCCATTTGCTTCGAAGTGGTCACGTATGACGTCAGTGGAAGTTTCCACGGTCGCAACCCGTGCGCCCCGGAACGCGCGTGGGGCCGAGCCTGTACAGTAGCACATACGAAGCGGAACATCGTGATAAAGGGCGAGTAACCCTGAAGGTCGCGCCGCTGCTCAACTGGTCTCTTGCTCACCTCGCCCCCACGCCAGTTGACGGCCATTCAGTGGCTCTATAAGATCAAGGGTCTGCGCGGCGTATGCGATCATTTGTGGCCGGGAAATTGAGCCGTGCGCTTCGCTATATAAACCGACTTGTCCACCGTGAACGCACTGTCTACAGGGCCGTCCATTCGGTGTCCACCATGGCGAATGTGATACTAGTGTGCGCGCTGTCTTTGTTCCTCGTCACTACCGTGTTTGCTGGCGATTTCCTGTGCGGTGAGTATGACAACTGATGCAGGCCGAGTTCGTATCGTTCAGTGCAGCTGTACGGAGGCAGGCTCTATTCTGACGGGCACTGATGATGTGCGCGAATAAGTGTTCACGCCGGCCCGTATCGGTGCCCATCGGGGTATTCGACTTGGCTTCGGCACCACACTGTGCTCCGCGTCTACTTTAGAGGGTTCCGCTTTATCTATCGGTATGCCAGCCTGCATCTATTTGCGACCGCTTCAGGCGAAGGAGAAATAAACGGACACTGAAGCTTCATATCTCGTTAAAAAAGTAAAGCAGCGGCGGTTGTATAAACAAACCAGATCAGCAAGGAATGGAGCAGAATACGCTACCTTTGTATTAACTGTCGTCACATGCTGCACCAGGGCTCACAGTTTTTAGCGCAGAGTACAATAAGTTTAAACAATATTTCCACAACGTTATTGTGGGACGGTTTTTGTCAAAAGTGGAGAGCCCGAGAGCTTTGCTTCCAAGCCGTGTAGTGGACCTCGCGTAGCACCTGTGGAAATCCTGAGCTCAAGAGGGGTGAGGGCAAGAGTTCCTCTCGGAGACTTGGAACGTTGACCACACGCATAGCGAGCCACACAGCATGACCCAGAAGCAAACCCCTTGGTCTTCATACTTTTGACAAAAGCTGTACATATATACAGGAACATTCAGGACAAGCTTATCAACTGGGTAGCAGAACAAACTGAGCAGCAGAGTGTGCGTGGGTGGGGGAGGGGAGGGTAATCCTGAATTACGCTGTTCAACAGCACGTTCTCAGGTGTTTGCATTTGCATGTGCCATACTTCCGAAATCCGAGGAACTGATTCAGAGAGTATTACGACCTTGGAGCGTCTATCGCCAACCGATGCCTGACAGGGACTCGGGACCGTGAAAGACGCTCTGGCCGTGCGTTCTGCGTCCCTGTCGGAGTTTTCGCGTATGCTCAGCGTCGGTCGAAAGTCCCCATGCCACAGGCAAGGTTTTCTTTTGAGTTGTAGAGTCGGCCAATAAGGCACTACTGAAGCTTAAAAGCTTCAGGTTTATAAGAGCAGCAGTCATAACTCCCCTCAGATTTGGAACTGAAGGCGTTCTGAAAGTTCCCCATGTACCACAAGACTCAGTGGCGAACCTTGTGAGCGGGTACTCTTGAACAAAGGTGTATAAGCCGCAGTAAAGCGTCTAAATAGCATGTATAAATTCACGAGGCGTCTGGAGGGCGTTCGCGTTCCTGGAGGCAGCCGCAGTTAGGGGGCGGCCAAATTCCGCAAACGTCTGCCCCGTGAACGTTTGCCATAGAGTCACAGCTGCGGCCAGATATGTTCGCGTCGCGCTCTCGGGTCAGGCCGGGAACAAGCCCGGCATCAGCGGATCATTCGTGGGTCTATACTGCAGCTGTCCTCCGGGATGGATCCGCTAGGTATTCAGGTCTGTATTTGTACTGTACTGTTTGCTGTTATCCTGGCTCATGTAGCGTGTAAAATGTTTCATACCAATTGCACATGCGAGGGCGGGGGGGCTGATGCTCAGTATTTTTTGCCTACGGGGCTGTAACTCTTTATCAGAGATAGATTTGAGAGATGCCACATCGAAAGTTCGGAATGTGATGTATCCGAAGAGCGCATTACTTGTCGATTGGTGATGCGCACGAGCGGTGATGCGCTTCCTACACCGGTGCTCTAACTAGTCTGCATGTCGTCGTAAAACGATGAAGGTATTTGCTTTCCCTCATCCCCTTTACAGCCGGGACAGACCTCGCACTATCGGACTTCTGGTTATTTCCAAAAACGAAGGCGGTTCTGAAAGGAGCGCGCATCAACCCCGACGATGCATAACCCAGGCAGAGCCTAACCCGACAACGGTGGTTCGTGCCGCTGAATTAAAAAGCCTCCCGTCCACTTACAATGCCTAGTTCGGCCAACGCAGGCAACATTAATGTGGCGGAGTCACAAATGGGCGCGCAGCAATACTTCATTACGGTCTAGAAACCGAGCCTCCACTCAGAAGATCAAGGGTGTCCATAGCAGCGCCTTACACTTTTCTCGGATTATAAAGCTGAGGCTTAGATCTGTGAGTGCGCAACCACTAAGAAAAATTGTGCAATAATAATTCTTGGTGGAATGGAGGCACTGAAGGTGGGTTACTGCCGGGTGCTTAGCTCTGGCGGGTTTACTGGGTAGGACGCGTTTTGCCCTACCTAGTTAACAAGGAACCCGTACGCGATTCCGAACCGTCAATCAACCCTCAGGCCTGGTCAGTGACCGTGTCCAACTCAGTAAACAAAGAACCCGTGTGCGGTTCCGAAACGTCGATCCGTCACCAGATTTGGTCAGTGACCTTGATTCACTCCAGCGTTTATTAATGCGATCAAAAACGAAAAAAATTCATGCTAACTCAGCAATGCGGACTTCAGGTTTCAAGGATGAGCTCATGAACCTCAAGGGTGATCTGGGAACGTGGTGGCGTCTGAGATAAGCTTAAAGGCCCAGTCAGGTATTCTAAACCCTTCTTTCGTGAGCATTGGATCAATATTAGAAACGGTCAAACCAGAGGAAATTTAGCCGTGTTGAGACTACAACGCCTGCAAGCGTGCTTGATTCTCGTGAAACGCCAGTTGTTCCCTCACCAAAAACCATACAAGGCGCGAAATGAAGACATCTTCTCTCGCTCTCTCTCCCCATGTGCACAGGCCTGAGCGAGGAGGAGCTGGGCAAGACGCTCGACTGCGTCCAGAAGAACGTCAAGGCAGAGGTGAGTGCCGGAGCACGGTTCGGGCCTCAACGGGGCTCCTTTGATAACACAAGGAAAGTGTACAAGCTGCAGTGTGCAGGGTTTGCGGTAAATGGAGAAGCGTGTGGAGCAACCTGAAGCTTCCGGTTACACTGCGTTTATTGACGTCGAAAAACAAGACGTAAGGTGTTTACAACATGCAAATGCGCTCTAAACAGAAAGAATGTGTCCCAAACAGGCTCAGAAGTAGGGCAAGTGCATGCTTGAAGGCTTGTTGAATCACATCGCGTCTTCACGTGGCAAAAACTGAATGCTGATCCTTCTCGCGTGCAGTGTGCTGAACCCTTTTGTGGGATATGTTTTTTCTGTCTACTTGCTGGCCTACTTGCTGCAGTGACCTTGCCGTGCCGTAATGCTTCGGGGAGAGGAGGTTTTACTCCCAATAAGCTGAAACTTGCAGGGACAGAAAGAAGATCACCGATGTGTTAAACGCCGCGTGCCCAATTTGAGCGGCACTCCTAGCGTACAATGAAGATAGCAGGTTTGATGGCAGACAAAAAGGAATTGAGATCCGAAGCCTGTGCCGACAGCGTTAGGCAGTGGCGGGCAGACCGGCGGTCTGTCGTCTGTATGCCATTTTCGCGCAGGCCGGTTTCTTTCTGCAGCCACCTCGGCGCGCAGTGCCTCTTACCGCGCACCAGTGAAGTGCGTACAGTGGTGGTCGTAAACAGTCGCGAGCTGGCTCGCAGTGGCCGAGTATCTCTGCGCGTAGCTATGGTTCATTATTTGCCCGAGTTAATCTTGCTGTTCGCTTAACTTTCACTTGACATTGGCTGTCTTCCAGTCAGCACATACTTGCCTCTTTTTAGTGCGAACACACTTCTAGCCGCACTCCGCGGGATTCAGCTGTGTGTGTCTGTCTGAAGCCTTCGAGTAGCAAGTGTAACTGGCTCACCGGGTCAGCGGACCCTCAACCGCGCTGTGAGTAGGAGGTGGCGTCCACCTACAAATTAAGGCAGTGATGCGCCTTTCCTTTTCTCAAAACCAGCGGGAGGTTTAGACTCCGTTGATTTTGAGGAAAGGAAAGGCGCGTAACTGGCTCCCTGAGAAAGTGGACACCTCAGTCACGCTTTCAGGTATGGGGCGGTGGTGCCCGCATGCACAAAACCGTGCTTTCGCAGAATATTTCGTGCTTAGCAATGCTAAACCACCAGCAATTTTTTTGTCCGTGTGGGCTTCTTTTCAAGACGGCTTGGAAAAAACTTCCCTTCATCCGATGCGCTGTTTCTTAGCCTCTGATGCTTTCCTTTTTTTTATTGTCATTATTAGAGCGCTCGAAGCTGCAATTGAAACGCCTGCGATGCTCGGACATTCAGATGGCAGCATTCACTGGCTTTTTGTTTTGTCTTGGGAGCGTTTGTTACCGTGCTTTCGCACGCCCGCAGACTAGAAAAACAGTGACCGATGAATTACCGCAACCAGCAGTCGCAAAATACCGCGAAAGCTAGAAAACTGCGCAGAAAAAAGCCGACCACAAGGAAGGACGCTATCCTCTAATGAATCTTTCCCGGCTCGGTCTTTTGCTATTTGCCACTGGTCTTGCTCACCTTTGATATCGGAATAGCCTGACGGCTCTCCACCCCGACTTGTGAGGGGGCTCGGGGAAGTGGTAATGGAGAAAACGTAAAATAATTTAGCGGGAAAAGAACAGTCGTAGAATAGGGCCCCAAGGGGGTCTGTTTTCGGGTCGATTTAGTCGTTCCACGGCGCTTTATAGTAGCTAGTCAAACGGTTAAATGCAAACGACGCCGTGGGAACCACAGGGCCTTCTCCGTGTCTGAAGGAAGTGCTGGTCTCATGTATTTATAGTATAGCACCAGCACGTGCACATGCGTCTGACAGCACTGCTCGGCCGGGACATTCGGCGGCCATTTCAGTTTGCATTTCCCACCAAAGGCGCCGCCACCGCCGCCGCGCGCAGTTCTCTGTGCCATCAATGGCTCGATGTTTTGAAGCGAAAGCTTCACTACGGGACCTTGGGCTTCAATCGCGGACCGTGTAAATTTGACCTTGAGCTGAGTTGGAGGTGAAACCATGAAAAATAGAAAAAGAAATTGAATCAATATCCATGACTGGGAGTCGAACCCGCGGCTACGCGAGCAGATCTCCTTTAAGGGCCGCTCAGCGAGACCACTAGGCTATCGCCGCAGCCAACGCGCCTCGTGTTAAACCGCACCACACTCTAGCGCGGTGCATTGGAGAGTTCGTCTTCATCAACTTCCATCTGCTCCGTCCCGCGGTACTGCCTGCTCACCGTCGTCTTCTACGTAGCACAAATCCGTGCTTTCACTCCGATTCGAGTGTGGTAAACATTGTGTAGTTTTTTCCTTATTCCTCGGGCTCGAAGTGTTGCTTCCCGTGCGCGATGCTGAACACAGGAATTAGTTGATAGCCGCCGAAAAAAAATATAAAGGAGGTATATAAAGCATGGCTGACAAACAGCCGGCCATCGCACAGGAAACAAAGGGTGATTTCCCTATGGGTGGCGCGAAAAACGCGCTTCATTGTCTTCGGTTATCCTTTGTTCCTCGAAAGGCAGCGCTGGGGGCTCGGCTCTCGTTCAAGGCCGCTCTCTTGCCCGCGCGAGACGGGCCCGGCATGTCTTCATGGGCGCATGTCCAAGCCTACAGTGCTGCCCCGAAGATGCCCTTGCCAGGCACATTTTTTCCCCCTTTCAAGCTGCCTGCTACAAGCGTCATTAATATTAAACCGGCTCACATTGGGCGTGGGAACAAAGAGGACACACGCGAATTCATTAAACGAAGCCAAGTGCGTCAGTTCCTTCCCGGCTGCATGCAAGGCAGAACTCGGTTTTGGCATGCGGGATTATTTCTCGGCCCTTGCATCAATTCAGTTGCTACTGCCGCGCTGTTACTGCTCCGTGCGTGCGAGTTAAGCTTAAAGCCGTTGTACAAGATGCGTACTGAATACTATAGCCGAGGACGACTGGTGCGGCCTAAATTCACTGTGTATTGATCTGCGTAAAGCGTTCTAACATCTGCAGTTTTTTTGGGATCAGTGGAATATCGGATTCTCAGAGCATTATGCAAGCCACATTTCCCAACGTATTTCTCCAAGTAAAGCCAAAGCGTCAGCTGCCAGAAATCCAGAAGGCATGCTTGCGTGTAAGCGCATATTCGTTGCGAAAGCTTAGACTGCCGTCGAAAAAAACCTAAATTTCAAACGGAATACTGGTGCATCAGAAGATGAAATGATTTTGAATTCTCCTATTAGCATGATGTTTCTGTGGGTGCATGTCTGCGTAGTTCTGCCGCTTTAAGACGGTCGAAAATTAGACGAATTTGCTATTTTGAAATATACTACAGCAGTATTATTTTTCTCAGTAGTGTATCTCAAGTTCCTTTTTTACCTTTATGCACACAACGACTCGTAATGACGAAACGCTAGAAGCTCTATCTTTTATCCTACCTTTTTTATTGGCTGAATATTAGAAGTTTAAACAAATAAATGATCACTATACTTCCGCACGTAAACTAGTGAGCGAATATCTAAAATACACAATAAAAACGTTTATTACCTCGGTTCAGCAGCATTTTGGCCCAGTTGATGGCGCTTTTGTTGCTGTTCGTGTAGGGTGTTCGTAAGAAAAATAATTACTCCGTGACAGCTGCGAACATTTGTGAGTTCGTCAAAATTTGGCCACAAATGCAGATACAAATTAAAGGTCAGGTTGGTATAACACTCTGATATTTCTGCAGAGATGTGTGATTTGGAAGTCTGCGAGTAATTTTAAAGTAGTAGACATTGATGGCTCGCTTAAGTGCTGATGATTGGCGAAAATGGAAACCTTCCCGATGTCGAAGTTTCCGCGTAGAGTTCATCGTAGTTCGAATTCTTCCCTTTTCGCATTGGAAGGATTACGGGCAAAGCGTCAGCTAAGAGGTCCCAATAACAACCGCGGCTGCGCGCAACAAAAGCACGGCAGCAGCCTGTTAGCTCGCCCACACAGCCAAGCTATGTTAGAATCAAGGACGCATACTCAGAATCATAACAATTCTATTAGGAAACTATTTCGCAAACTTTCGCACTGTGATTCAGCATATATGACGTGATACAGTTATCCTACTCAGTTGAATCCCCGTAATTTTACTGAATAAAAAGTGATCTCACGAAGAAAAACACAATGAATATTTTAAGGCAAGTGAAGATATTACTATACTGATCATGATCTGAAACGATTTGTCTTTTAACTAGTGGAAGCTGTTGACATTCTTCAAACAGCTTCAAACAGCGTGGAAAACGACGAGTACAAGCAGATCAAACGTAGAAGATACGCTTTTTGTCTACGCACTAACCAAATCTCGTATCTGTATAACATATGAGAGCCATTTTTCCGTGATCTTGTCATCTTTCTCGCTTCCTCTGGTCAGCAAGGTTATTTGCGCACACAATTTTCCACGAAGGTTTCCGTGTGCATTCCCGCATGCACCGTGGCCTTCCTTTCATTGTGGTCGCCTCTTTTAGTTCGGTTCTGTTTGTCTGTGTGACTTTGTCGAAAATGCGCCAGCGTTGTTAATGAAAGGCCCTTTCAGCCTGCTTTACTGTTTATTTGAACGTTTGTGAATGACTAATGCTCTCTATACACAAGTCGCAGCCGCTGTCGTGAGTATGAGTGCTACGTAAAGAAGCAACGCCAACGTCTTATGACTGACGCCGCGAGGTATCCGCTTGTGCTCAACTTCGCACATCACTGGAGGAAATCGGCCAAGTGCGCGACATTTCCACGAGTATGTGACTTCTGAGAAGGGCACAGTTCGATCCTTGTCCCACATCCAGTTTTCGCATATGGACAGCGTGGCGAAGGCGCCAACCACGAAGCTATGTTTGCTCTTTTCTTTCCTCTTCTTTTTGTTTCTTATTAACATTCTTTTTCATTCCTGGCTGTGCCGCGCCGTCCATGCAACGTCGACCCAGTGTACAGCCACCGCCATCATCGTGGTCTTACTCATTTCATCTTCAGTTCTGTATTCGAACACTTGTTTTATGCTCCTCACATAACGCAGGCAAGGCCGCGAGCACACATTGGCGGACACGGGATTTCTTCCGCTGTCCAGGCGCTTCTCAGAATGGCTCAACTGCGTGGCGTTGAAAGCACACACACACAAAAGCACAGCAAAATGAACAAATTGCAGGCTGCACTAGCTTCGCTTAAGCGTTTTCCTTTCCACCCACTGCGTAACCAACCAGAGTAGCGGAATAGTTACTCTGCGTAACTCTAAGTAGCCAGAGTAGCGAGAAAATGCGGTTCTGCGCTGAACGTCGAGCAGTGCGGCCAAGGCGTTGGGCGGGCACGAGCTGCACAGCATTTCGACGAATATACGAGCGCGACGCTGTACGAATGAAAGAATCTCGAGAGAAGCTCCCTTTTGCCCTCGATTTCTAACGGCAGTTGACGCTGTTTATAGATTGGAAAGAAGCAATTGTGTCAGTGTGCGTCCTCACACAGTGCAGAACCATGCGTTAGTTGATCTGAAAGCATTCTCTGCTGAAAAAAAAGATTAAAGCTCACCCCCCACATGATGAACTTCGGCCGGAGAGCGCGACCTTCCGTATCGAAGGTTTTTCTCGCGGGATCGGCGAAGTGCTTCAGGCACACTGCTGCGTGGTAGGTATAGAAGGCCTCTCATGCTTTAATACGTCATTCATAAAAAAAAAAAGAAGAGCGAATGACCGCTCTTACCCGTCTTCTCTCGGATCACATTTGGGAGTAAAGTATGTGGGAAGAGTATACTCAACTTCGTGAGCCAGCTACCTGTGCCGCCCCTCACGTAGACCAACCGTTAGAAGGACACCCGCTGAGCACTCAGGTGCCTCACTGAGCAACTTTAACGGAGCGTAATTACATGGTCAGGTTTTCCGCGTACGCTTTATACTGCGCCTAAAATAGCCAGGAAGCGAGTACGATGCATAAACGACAGCACTGTAGGTCGTTCGGGTAACACCGCGGAGCACGTGCATTCGCCGCCAGGCGTAAGTGATTATGTTACTACATAACTAACTCTTTAATGGTGAGTTACGTGCCAAATCGTTACTGTGGGCTGTGAGGGACGCTGTAGCCGAAGACTCCATGTTATTTCCCAGCGCTTGGGGTTATTTAACACTGAAACCTCATTACGTGATCGTTTTTTTTTCCTTTTCGCATTTCGACTCCATCGAAATGCGGCCGCCGGGCTGGGATCGAAGCCGCCAACTGGCGCTCAGCCGCCGACCGCCGCAACCACTGGGCCACCGCGCTTACAGAACATTTATGGGGCGCTACAGCTTTTTTTTTTCCTTGTGCCTTGCCTGGAAGTTCACGAATTATGTATTATGCAGTAGGTGTAGGAGAACGCAGAGCTTGTTTGCTCCCACACCCGGGTGTGACTTAACAGTTGAGAGAAGTGGGGCTTACCAAGATTTTCTCAAGTGTAGCGTGGATTAGCGTGTGTTGTTATGCAGTTGCACCAGCTGTAGAAAGACAACCCTCGGGCTATCTGTGTTTGTCACCGTTTCAATGGTCCGCGCGTCTTGACTCTTCCAGGTGGCGGACTTCATGGCCAGGCTGCCGGCCAAAGGAGGAGCGTTCATCCGCAAAGTGTGCGGCAACGGCGGCAACCTTGTGAGTGACCACGCCCCTCTCTCTCAGGCTTCGCTCTTGCTCTTTCGTTTTATGCTTTCTCTCTGTCTCCGTTGAAGCGCGCAGTTAGCTTACGCACTGCCTGCTTGTAATGAGCCCGCGCGATTAGGTAGGCGAGCGGTTCTCGGAATGCAAACGGGGAAATCTGTTCGCGCGCGAAAGTCACACGCTTAATTAGGGCTCCCCTCCTATATGCATCCGCTGCTGCACAAGGAAGAAGACATGCTCCGAAAGGTTGCTGCAAAAAAAAAAAAAAACGGCTTGGTGGCCGCACAGTAGTGCCGACAGAGAATCATGATTATCGCGCGTCGTCGAGATGTGTCGGCCGCTTAAGTTGCTATCGCGGGCAAGCACAGCGATATCTGGGCAGCGAGACGAGGTCTTCCTGGCGTTGGACGCGTAATGTGTCACGAAGCCTCCGAGAAGTCAGTCGTGAACTGTGTGGTTCACTCCGAACGTTAGCGAGAGCGTGAAGCTTTCGGAGCCAGCATTATAAGACTGCGCAGATAGTGATTAGAAGCTGCCTGCAGTTTATCTGTTCTTACCCTGCTTCAAATCCTCTCGCACGCCGGCAAGCGACATGCTTTCTGCCCGTATTATCAGATGACATTTCTACAGCTGGGTGAACTGCGGTGTTTGAGAACAGCATTTTGCATTATTATTATTTCGGGCCATGCACTAAAAACCAGTACCCTTTTTTTTTGCACTTGCAGAGGGAACTGCTGCCATACCTGCACACGGTAAGATAATACTCTGCTTTCGTCCTGTAAAATACTTATAACATAATAGTTGACTTTTAATTCAGAAGCGGCTGCCTTCCGCTTATGGTGACCGCGATCTAGGTGGTTGTGAAGAAAGACGCAGCTGAGATGTGCACAGCACCCGGATAAATGGGGATGTCTGAGAAAACGTGCTGACGAGAAGGCCTGGTTTATATATAACTCTTTGGCAGTCGCATGCACGCGCCAGCGCTGAGGAACATAAGCAGGGAGTCGACAGAAGGACGTGCGAGGAATCTCATATCCGAGCAGATGCAAAACGTAGTCGGCTGTTGGTCTTGCTTGTGGTAACGAGTGACAGCATGCCAAGTCGGCTTCGTCGGCACGTCCTTAAGGCCACGAAATAAACAGAAAGCGCTTCGTGAAGGTTGAATTGCCCAAGACGGAAGCGGTTTAATTCCAGGAAATTCTTCTGAATTTCCATTTCTTTCTCTCCCGCTTTCTTTCTGCAAAGATAAACTTCCAGAGAGTTTGCGCGTGCGGTGAGTGTCGAAAGATGGCTATGTTTAGTTGTTGCTATAGTCTGATGCAACTTAAGTGTGCAGTGAAGCCGCGACCACATTCAGGAACACTGAACATAATTCCCCCGTGACAAAAAGTAGTCCGCAGTTAAAACTTTTCTTGCTACGTAAGCAAGAAGCTAATCACTAGAAAAAAATTATTAGTACTAGAATCTTGATACCTGTCTTGTTTAACACGGTCAAACATTAAAAATCTGATTTCGTTTACTGTTGTGCTTAGCCAGAGGGGTAAGACAGGACGCCGCGGACCGCAGCCCAGTGTTAACAACTGCTGCTGTTTTTTTAAAAGTTGTATCCTACCATAATCCGTTGCGTAAGTGCTACAAGAACTTTGCACGAAGCAAGAATGGGCTTGGCGATAGGACCACTTTGTTACGCCTGCTACATGGCAGATAAGGGCCTAAAACGCGGAAGTTTCATACCGATTTAATCGCAGGTTACAATCATATTTTAGCGTGTGAGTGAACGGCTGAAGCTGGACTTGTCCCGAGTACAGCAAGGCCTTCCTTAAGCGAACCTCACATTTTATATTATTTATCTGCTATGCGCTTTCTGTTAAGATTAAGCGCATCGCTCTTCCTTGCGTTCAGTGGGGCTACCAACTTCGTCAATACCTGTCACTGGTTGAAAAGATCCTTGGTCCTTCGGGGCGCACCGAGCAAGGAAGGGCTCAGCAGTTCTGTGTTTGCATATTTGAGCCAAAAAAAGAACATGCTTGTCCCATAATTTCGTTTAACGGTCACGTATGTTGTGTGTGAGCTGCGAGCTGCTCAGCACCAAGGTGCTTAAAGCATCCTGTAGCCTCAGCTGATGGCACAAACTCAAATTCCTGCCGATTTGGCCGCGTTACCGTGGAGGCGAAATGCAGAAACGCGCCCGGGCATATTACATTCCAATAAGACTGCGCGGCCAACTGGCAGCGACGATGTAATCACTGCTGAGACTCGTGACAGGGCTAGGCGCTCTTGCAATAAAGACTCGGCCCATATGCACGAGACAACGCTGGTTTAAGCCCGGACAAGTCCGGGCAAGTGGCCAGCTTCATAGATCGCGCAAACGTGATGTGACCAGCTAAATGGCTACGTGGTCAACAAATTCTCAAGCTCCACGCTTGCGCCGGCAACGCCACCATTTTTCATCAACGCAATATTATTTTGCAGATTTTTATTTTAAATGAGCGACGTAGTTGTAAGTTCGGACTCGTTTCTCTTCGCCCTCGCAACGACGTTCGTGTTGCTGTCACAACAGCAGCGTTTCGGGTAAAAACGCACCGCTGGGCTAGCTCGCTGGCGTGTTCAATTCGCACAGGCGCTGCAAAAACTGGACGGGACGAAGTCAAGGAGTAGACACACAACACACACCGGTGTCTGCTCTTTCCCTTCGTTCCTTCCGGCTCTTTGGCTCTACTCTGTAAAGAGCTGCATTTATTTTTTCTTCATTGCTTGCCGCGTTTCTTCTTGCAGAGCACACACAGACGCAAAAAAAAAAAATGCTTGCGTTGAAATAGCCGTGGGAACTTGCCTTTCTTTACACAATCACTTCTGCACTGCGCACGCTAACAAATGCTCCAAACAGATAAGTAGTATTAGTACTTAAGTGGTCGTTGAACGACGGTTGAGAGGTATGGATGGAGAACAGGCAAAGCAGGCGCGTCTTAAAACTGTTTATTGAAAGAGTAAATAAAACTGACACTAGCGGACCCGCATCGTTTGCGTATGTCTGATCCCCGTATGCCTCTCACTTCTCAGACTGCGTCTTTGACTAACCTTATCCTTTTATTCTTTCTTTTTACTTCTTCTTACAGCCCGATTATCTGGAAGAGTGGAAGAAGGCTGGCAAAACCTGCGGTTTCTCGACGTAACACGCGAAGCCTCATCCGATGGCAGTCCGGGAAATGTTTCTGAACCGATTGTCTCTGGAACCTGCTCTCGGTCGCCTTAATGTTCGCGGCCGTGATGTGGTCGCCCCTGCCAGTTACAAAGACGTCAGGAAACAATCGCCGCAGCAAGCGATTGTCGCGGCAAGAGCAAGGTTTTGCACAATGAGTGCTCAGAGACATCTAGCCCACGATGAGATTGCCTTTCCCAGACGCCGCCACCAAATGCACTCTCTCGCCACCAGTGATACGTCATGAAAACAATGAGTAAGAAGTAATAAAATAGAACAAGTCACAAGTTTGCGTTGACTGCATGCTGCTTCCTAGTGCGGTAACGAGGTCCGAAGTGGCCTTGCATTAAAAAAACAAAACAATCGCCGAGCTCACGAGACAGGCGAGGGATTTCCGCCTGTTTGCTGCCCTCCCCAAGAAAGCAGCGCCTCGACAGACGCCCTACGTGCGTCAAAGCTGCTCTGTTCCCACAGGACATCGCAGGCGTCACTCCGATTCACGTGATTGGAAAAGCGATGCATCTTGGTCACCGTGCCAGCGCTGAACATCTATAGGAATAGCATATGGCTTCTGCCGCTTTTATGGCTAAAACTGCAGACCACCCTTTTTCTCCGTAGCGGTCTCTTCTTCTCATCTGGAGCGGCGTTTTCTTTTCAGTCGTCGAGATGAACAGTGCGTTCTCTACCAGGGACGTTCATTCGGTTCTTTTCTCTTGCCTGACGGATGCTGGCGGCGTCGCATTTTCTATTATTCTTTGAGATTGGGCGATATCTTCCCTTCGAAGGTTTACATATCCTTCATAACTGCCTCCCTTGTTCTTCGCCTGCCGCGCATAGCCTGGAGATTCTCAGCATCACCAGCACAACTGTTTTTTTTTGCCTGATTAGAGTATATTTCATTTACCCCCGTGAACATCCGGATAACTTACGCCTGCGATCTTGCAGAAAATTCTTGAACGTGGGATTGGTGGTACACGGAACTTTTTTTTTGTGTGAATTGCTCCTACTTATGCAACCACTTGCATCAAAATGTTACCATCCAGTCTCCTGAAGGACGCCTTATACGCTTGTAATCTTCGACTAACGAGACATCCGGCTCTCCTGATACCATTTTTCATGGCTTGGTTCCAAAGCTGAGCATTGTAAGCCTGTCAAGTTTCAGCAGAGTGAAGCAACGTTAGGCGTTTGAGAGAAACTCCTAACGCTGTACGGGTCTTTTTTTTTTTTTGAGCGTGTCTTTTATTTCGGTGCATAATTATCAGCCGGTGTACACTGGCACGGGAGAACATTGGCCGTCGCTTCCTGAAAGCGCCCGTTTTCATCGCCTCACCTATATCGTCTATAGAGGGCATTGAAGGTCTATTATACCCTCCGTCTTGGCGCAGAAGTGTTGGAATTGGGGACGTTTGGTGCAAGATGCAGCTCACGCCCTCCTCTATGAGATAGCTTACGCGGTTATTTAATACTGTTTTCTTCCCCTCGTCGTGAAGTTTTTGTCATAACCTTCAATACCATTTCGTGACACGCATTCTTTCGGCCCCCTGGTCTGTGTGTTTGCGTATACGGGATGTTTCCCCAAAGACTTTACATAATTTTTAAACATAGGATTTTGGAGTTGGCGCTTTTTTCGGCATAGCATTGTCAGTGGTTTAGTACATCAGAGGGCAGCTAAGACGTGTCAACTAGCAGGCTAGTTAACTAATATAGCTTAGTTAATTTTTTAACTATTACTGTTAGGCTCCTTAATTTTAAGAGGCGTGTATCCCAGCGTAGTTAATATCCATACCAGTTTTTAGAACTTCGAAAACGTCGTTTCCCTCGGCGCTGCGGCCCAACAAATTTTAGCTACATCGCGACAAAATGCATGCGCTTTCAAAAAGTTTTCAGGCAAAGGAAGCTCTCCAGTGCACGTAACTCATCGAAATAGCCAAAATATGTAGGAGATGAGGAGTTGAGGAGTTTCTCTCAACCGCGTTTTCAAAATTCTAAAAACTGACATGGGTACTACTTACGGTGGGCTGTACACGCTTTTCAGTAATTAAAGAGCCTAACAGCAATATTTAGAAATTTAACTACGCAATATTAGTTAACTAGCCTGATAGCACGTGTTAGCTGTATTTTGATGTAGTACACCGCTGACAATGCTATGCCGAAAAAAGCGCTCTGTAAACTCAAAAAGCCAGTTTATAAAAATTCTTTAAAGCCTTAGGTGAAATACCCTGTATGTATATATATTGAATAAAAAACAACAACAAAAGCACCCACTACGCTCCTTGGTTACGGTGACTCTTGGCTTCCATCATATATGTCATAACGAGCCCTCTCTTCTCCATTCCCTTGTCTGCTATATGTAGCAGGTGTCCCTGCTAATTGAAACCATGCTTTTAAAAAATACGAAGTGTCCTTGCTCCGTGAAACCAACTGCGGGTTGTTTAAAGTCCAGTGACCTAGTGTAGAGTATTTTTTGACTATTAAAAGTTAATTAGTTAAGTCTAATTAGCTGTATTTTTAATTCTGGTGGAACAAAGTGGCAATAAAAAAGTTGTAGATCGCCTCGAAAAACCGTTAGCAGCGCTGTTTCCATCAAGGTACGATTTACGTAGCTTTGTTTATTGGCCTTAAAGGAAAGCTATCACGTGACCAGCTGCTGGCTCACATCTCTGCCCCGATGTGCACACAAAGGCTAATCAGGGAGAGCACTTCAGAAAAAACTGGGTTTTGTTCTCTAAGAGACGCGTCTTGGGACGTTGAAGGGGCACCGCTGTCAAGTGGAAGCTTTTGTTTTAATGGATGAGTAATGTTTTAGGCCGGTAAAAAGTTACTTTACCTAAACGGTACCTTGGTGCAAACGGTTCAGTCTGCTGTTTTTCAAAGCAATCTACAACATTTCCATCGACACTTTGTTCAAGTGAGTAATTAAAGAGTTAGCTAATTGGTCTCAACTAATTAATTAACTTTGAAGAACGAAAAAATACTGCAGTCTGGGTCACGCGACTCTAAACAACCCTGAGTTGGTTTCACATGGCTAAGAGGTTTCATGTTTTTAAAAACTTGTTTACATTTAGCTGGGATACAAGGTGTGTGTGTGTGTGTGTGTGTGTGTGTGTGTGTGTGTGTGTGTGTGTGTGTGTGTGTGTGTGTGTGTGTGTGTGTGTGTGTGTGTGTGTGTGTGTGTGTGTGTGTGTATATACCAGGTGTCCCAGCTAAATGTAACCAAGCTTTTAAAAAACACAGGATGTCCTAGCCGTCTGAAACCAAATGAGGGTTTTTTAGAGTCGCGTGACCTAGTCTGCAGTATTTTTTCCGTTCTTCAAGGTTGACTAATTAGTTAAGTTTAATTAACTAACTTTTTAATTATTGACTTGAGGAACAAAGTGTCAATGGAAAAGTTGTAGATCGCTTTCAGAAACAGCTTACTGAGACATTTGCAGCAAAGTAATATTTACGTAAAGTAGTTTTTTTACCGGCCTTTAACCATAACCCACACAATAAGAAAAAGCTTCCGCATGACAACTGTGCCGCATCAACGTCCCAAGACGCACCTTAAAGAATAAAATCCGTTTTTTCTGAAGTCCTCTCCTTGATGAGACTTTGGGTGCACATTGGGGCAGAGAAGTGAGCGAGCAGCTGGTCACGTGATAACTTTCTTTTAAGGCCAATACGTAAGTCGTAACTTGACGGAAACAGCACTACTAGCGGTTTTTCGAGGTGATCTAAAACGTTTGCATTGACACTTTCTTCCTGAAGTTAATAATTAAAAAGTTAGCTAATTAAGCTGAACTCATTAATTAACTTTCAAGAGCGAAAAAAATACTCAACACTAGGCCACGCGACTATGAACAACCCTCAGTTAGTTTCACTGGACTAGGACACTTCGCCTTTTTTAAAAGTTTGGTTACATTTAGCTGGGACACCCGGTATATATATATATATATATATATATATATATATATATATATATATATATATATATATATATATATATATATATATATATATATATATATATATATATATATATATATATATATAAGAAGGGGGTGAAGATCGGATGGATCCGGTAGAACATAAACGTAATTCGGTTGACACACGGAGAAAAACAACAACTTTATTCTAACGTTTCGACCAGGGTCTGGGGCGAAGGCCAGACCCTTCTCTGACGAAGGCCAGACCCTGGTTGAAACGTTAGAATAAAGTTGTTGTTTTTCTACCGTATGTCAACCGAATTACGTTTATATATATATATATATATATATATATATATATATATATGAAAGAAGCCAACAGCCACAGAAACCAAGGGGCACAGGGGATTTTTTTTTTTTTTAAATTAATTTATTTATTTTGTGGTGTTGATCAATTTAGAATATTACTGAACATGTCATCGCTTAAAGCTAATTGATTAGAAAAGCAGAAGAAAAAACAACCACTGCCGCCGGTGGGATCCGAACCCACGACCTCCGAATTACGCGTCCGGTGCTCTACCTCTGAGCTACGGCGACGGCTGTCAAATCTTCTGCTTTCGGGGGTATTTATGTTTACAAGTAACCTAACCTTGAGAGTGTTCATCAGCGCCACCCACGTTCATAAGCGGCGGACGTAGAACGTCCTGAGTAACCGCAGGTAGTGACGTAGAACGTCATCGAACGGAGAGGGTGGAAGCTGCGTGAGAACCCTCTTATGCTTCCTATGGAGTCAAGGCTGCCAGAACCGAGGCCTTCGCTAAGCAATTAAGCAAACAAGGGAAGGGGAATGAGGGGCTCGTTATAAATATGAAAGAAGCCAACAGCCACAGAAACCAAGGGGCACAGGGGATTTTTTTTTAATTAATTTATTTATTTTGTGGTGTTGATCAATTTAGAATATTACTGAACATGTCATCGCTTAAAGCTAATTGATTAGAAAAGCAGAAGAAAAAACAACCACTGCCGCCGGTGGGATCCGAACCCACGACCTCCGAATTACGCGTCCGGTGCTCTACCTCTGAGCTACGGCGACGGCTGTCAAATCTTCTGCTTTCGGGGGTATTTATGTTTACAAGTAACCTAACCTTGAGAGTGTTCATCAGCGCCACCCACGTTCATAAGCGGCGGACGTAGAACGTCCTGAGTAACCGCAGGTAGTGACGTAGAACGTCATCGAACGGAGAGGGTGGAAGCTGCGTGAGAACCCTCTTATGCTTCCTATGGAGTCAAGGCTGCCAGAACCGAGGCCTTCGCTAAGCAATTAAGCAAACAAGGGAAGGGGAATGAGGGGCTCGTTATAAATATGAAAGAAGCCAACAGCCACAGAAACCAAGGGGCACAGGGGATTTTTTTTTAATTAATTTATTTATTTTGTGGTGTTGATCAATTTAGAATATTACTGAACATGTCATCGCTTAAAGCTAATTGATTAGAAAAGCAGAAGAAAAAACAACCACTGCCGCCGGTGGGATCCGAACCCACGACCTCCGAATTACGCGTCCGGTGCTCTACCTCTGAGCTACGGCGACGGCTGTCAAATCTTCTGCTTTCGGGGGTATTTATGTTTACAAGTAACCTAACCTTGAGAGTGTTCATCAGCGCCACCCACGTTCATAAGCGGCGGACGTAGAACGTCCTGAGTAACCGCAGGTAGCTTCACGCAGCTTCCACCCTCTCCGTTCGATGACGTTCTACGTCACTACCTGCGGTTACTCAGGACGTTCTACGTCCGCCGCTTATGAACGTGGGTGGCGCTGATGAACACTCTCAAGGTTAGGTTACTTGTAAACATAAATACCCCCGAAAGCAGAAGATTTGACAGCCGTCGCCGTAGCTCAGAGGTAGAGCACCGGACGCGTAATTCGGAGGTCGTGGGTTCGGATCCCACCGGCGGCAGTGGTTGTTTTTTCTTCTGCTTTTCTAATCAATTAGCTTTAAGCGATGACATGTTCAGTAATATTCTAAATTGATCAACACCACAAAATAAATAAATTAATTAAAAAAAAAATCCCCTGTGCCCCTTGGTTTCTGTGGCTGTTGGCTTCTTTCATATTTATAACGAGCCCCTCATTCCCCTTCCCTTATATATATATATATATATATACGAGGGGGTACCCAAAAGAAACCGGACTAAATTTTTTCGTCGTCAAAGCTTCTGTTGTACCGCGTTTTGCCACTAGGAGCGCATAGAAGGAACATTCTATTCAGTAAGCCGAGTGCCGTTGTTGAATGAGGTCAGACTAGTTTAGGCAGAGTTTTAGAGTGACGACTGTTTTGTGTGAATGTCGTTTTTGCAATGGCTGATTTTCGTGAACGGCGTGCGCCGGTGAAATTCTGATTTTTGCTGGGAAAAAATTCAATGGAAACTGTTGAAATATTAAGAAAGACGTACAAGGACGATGCTATGGGGACAACTCAAGTGTTCCTGAATCGAATCCTGAATCAAAGCAACAATCGTGCCAATGGAAAACTTCCAATTTACCTCGCCCCAAGAGTGCTCGTCAGGTGAAACCAAACCTCAAAACAATGCTGATTTGTTTTTTCGACGTGAGAGGAGTCGTCCATTGAGAATTTGTTCCGCAGGGTCAGACAGTTAGCCAGGCTTTCTACTTGGATGTTTTGAAAAGATTGGGCAGAAGTGTGCGGTGGAAGCGGCCAGATTTGTGGCGGTCGGGTGACTGGTTTTTCCATCATGGCAATGCCCCTGCTCACACAGCCCTGTCTCTACGACAATTTTGGACCAAAAATGGCATGGCCCCTATTCCTCAACCCTCATACTCTCCCGACCTTGCCCCGTGCTACTTTCTTTGTTTCCTAGAATGAAAAAATAGGTGAATGGAAAGCGTTTTGCTGATATTGCTGAGGTGAAGAAAAAAACGACGGAGGCACTGTCAAGCATCACAAAAGATGAATTTAAAAAATGTTTTGAAAAATGGAATGAAAGATTCGACAAGCGTATCATTGCAAGAAGGGAATACTTTGAAGGAGATTGAAGGTCTGTGCTTAAAATGTGAACAAATAAGTTCAGACAAAAATAAGTCCGGTTTCTTTTGGGTACCCCCTCGTACACATGCCTCGCAGGCCTCTAGGCACTGTGTAAGAGGGACCAAATACACAGAAGTTTGTGTAAAATAGGTTAGAAATAAAAAGCTTAGTAAACGTGCAGCAACACAGACAAAAACAAGCGAGTTCAGATAACATATCGCAGTTTACAAAAATTAATAAAGGTACAAGGCCACTATGCGTCATGGAACAAAAATGGGTGAAATGCACATAGCGTTGCACAAAAGCAAAAGAAAACATTTCAGGCATACATGAGGATAGCTGCGCATCAGCAGAACCAATGAGGCAAAAGTCTCAAGCAGCTGAAAACAAAGCTATATGAATCATGAGTACCTAAACGACATGCTAAGCGTTATCAACGAAGTGTTTGAGTAGATGTGAGGGAAAGGTGTCATGATTACGCTGCAGGGCGATGCAATCCGGAAGGTCGTTCCAGAGGCGGATGGCGCACGGGAGTGACGAGAAGTTGAAAGCATGAGTGCTGCCATAAATGCGGGCTTAGCTGTAGTTATTATGTAATCCATGAGGTTCGGCGAAAGATGGGTGCCTAGATACTTATACTGCGTAGTTCGAGCCAGTGTATCGTTATTAATGTGGTAGAGATAATGCGAATTAACTGATTTTAGGCTGAAAAAATTATCTTGCACTTAGAAATGTTTAAAGTCGTTAGCCACGTTTTACACCAGTCGGTAATGCGATCGAGGTCACTTTGAAGTGAGAGGTGGCCATTATTACTTTTTATTGGTTGATTAATAATGCCGTCGTCAGAAAATATGCGTATACAAGATGAGACGTTTACTGGCAGGTTATTAATGTAAATTAAGAAGAGTAATGGACCGCGGACGCTTCCTTGCGGCACGCCCGATGTAACGTGACAGAGAGGAGAGGAATAATTATTGACAAGAGTGAACTGGTGGCGATTAGAAAGAAAGTTACGGACCCATGAGAAAGTCAGAGAATCTAATTTGAGCGCAGAAAGCTTAGATATTAGTCGGCAATATGCTATCCGATCAAATGCTTTGGCAAAGTCTAAAAAGATGCAATCAGCTTGTAAGTTGCTGTTCACGTTAAAATGCAGGTCAGCAGTAAACTCAAATAACTGCGTCTCACAGGAAAAGCCTTTTCTGAAACCATGCTGCTTAGAGAGAAAGAAATGATTAGATTTCAGGTGATTGTAGATGTGCGATACGAAAATGTGTTCAAGCATCTTATAACAGATGCATGTAAGTGAGATGGGGCGGTAGTTTTCGTGCAAGTGTTTGTCGCCACTTTTGAAAACCGGTACAACCTTTCCAATCGGTGGGGAGCTCACCTGTACATACTGACTGCTTAAAGATATGAAGTAAGATGATGCTGGTGACAGAAACGGTACTTTTTAGTATCTTTAAATTAATTTCATCAACACCAGAGGAAGAGGATACTTTAAGGTTATTTATCAGGTGTACTGCGCCATCAAGTTTAACGTCAACTGGTGCCATGTAGGGGTAATCAAAATCTGCTACATACGGGAAGTTAGAATTATATTCTTCGGTGAAAACAGATGTGAAAAACGAGTTGAAGGCTTTAGGACAGTCAGCATCGGAGTAGGGGGTGTTGTTAACGCCAAGTATTGAAATTTTATTGCTGACGCTATTCTGACGTATTGTTTTCCAGAACTTGCTTGGATTATTTTTAAGTAGCGAAGGAAGGCCTTTTGAAAAATATTTATTTTTTTGCGTCACAAAGGGCGGAACAATAGAGTTTTAGGAAGTTTTTGTATTTACCCCACGTGCATGGCGTATATTTGTGCTTTGCCTTTTTGTACAATCGTTTCTTCTTATTTCTCATGCGTTGATGCTTTCTTGTAAACCAAGGGTTAGATTTATCATTTGATAGCGTGATATGGGGGACGTTTTTGGCTACGAGTTCTGTGAGCTTGTCTCTAAGAAGAGCCGAGTTAGCTTCTACCGACTTGACTTGAAAAGAGGGCGACAGGATATCGGAAAACACGAAGTTCGTCATTTATTCGATTGTAATCTCCTCTGTTATAGTTGCGAATCTTTTTCCTCGTGATGCCAGTGAACGGAAGTGGAATATTAATTGTCAGTTGAAGTAAATTATGGTCGCTCAGTCCATCTAAGTAATTTATGTGACGCACTGTATCAGGGGCTGTTGTAAAGACGAGGTCTGAAATATTGGGACCACGAGTGGGTTGGGTAACTAGTTGAAATAGGTTGAAATCTAAAGTAAAATTTATGAAGCTTCTTGAAGCAGTGCAAGGGGATGAGAGCTTTGACCAGTCGATCTGTGGAAAATTAAAGTCTCCGAGTAGATAATTTACATCTGCCTGGAACAGCTCAAATGCCCTTGTAAGGCTTGCACGTAGTTTATCTGAAAAGGAGTGATCGGAGTTCGGTGCGCGGTAACAGTTGCCTATCAAGAGTTTAAAGGACGAAATAATGCAAGCTTTCCAAATGATCTCAAGATCGGAATCGGTATTGATAGCAAAGGATGTGAGTGATTTTTTTATGCCTAAGAGTACGCCCCCGCCTCGCTTATGAATGCGATCACGCCTGTATATATTACGTGAGTTGGAGCCAGAAAGAACTTCGCAGGCCTTGATATCGGGATGTAGCCATGTTTCAGCGAAAGCTATAATATCGGAGTCACTGTCTTCGAGAAAAGATGAGGCATGAGAGCTCTTGGATAAGATACTTTGGATATTAGTAAATGATATTGAGAACTGGGAAGATATGACAAGTTGAGGTTTTTTTGTGGATGTACGCAATATTGCCACATATGAGCTACTGATCTAAATGCACTACAGCATCAGTAGTGACATTGTAGATATACGTTTTTGTGTCCATGCGTAGTTTATCAACTGATAACTTGTGCTTCAATTTATGCTGTTTTGCGAACTTGATTAGCTTTGCCATTGCCTTGCGCGTTGCAAGCAAAAACTCCTCACGGATTGCAAAATCTGTTCCCTTAAGTTTAGGCCCTGATGACAGAATAAGTGCCTTGTCCTTGAAATAGGTCAACTTTGCAATTATTGGCCTCCGCTTCTCAGCGTTATATTTCCCCAGTCGGTGAACCCGCTCAAACTGATGGCTGGTAGCGGTAATTTCTAACATTTCCGAGCAGAATTTTATTATTTTCTCCTTAGAAATTGCCCAGTCTTTATCAGATTCATCTTCTATTCCGAAGAAAAGAAGGTTTGAACGCCGCATCCTTTTTTCCGGCACACCTTGACGCAGTGGCTGTCAGCTGATTCGAGACGCACGCTAGGTTGGCATTTTTTTCTCCCTCTGTTGTGCTACGTGAGGCGATGGCTGCTTCTAAGGTCGCTACCTCAGTACTCAGTAGCCGAATTTCGTTTCACTTTCCGCCTGCTTTTCTTTAGCACCTTTTATCTCCTTCAGTAGGAAAGCAAAATCGTCTTCAAGTTTACGGATCGTTTCAAAGGCCGCGGCAAATACGTCAGCTTCGCCTTTCGACATGGGACCAGGGTTCGATTCAATGTCACTAGAGAACGTTAGCAAGATTTTGCACAAGTCGGAAAAAATGGCACTAAAAATGCGAACATTCGCTTTCACATGTCTTCAAGAGCAGGTGGGCACGACACCGCCAAAAGATAGCAATTGTTACTCTTAACACAAGTCGCGTTGGACAAGTAACTAACCTGTAGCATCAAACAGCGTGAGTGCATCTTCCCAGGTGCGATGTCGTGCCCGAAGTGTGCGCTTGCTGGGTGGTTTTTACACTGCGCGCCAACTGCTTCGAACGCTGGTGTTGTAGAGCCGGATTGCCAGACAGAAGGGTAAAACTTGTCCAGAAGTGGTGCGTGTCGAGTCGAATTTGGCGAAGTCAGTAGCAGGTACGGTGACGGGAGGTGGTCTGGATGAAGGATCCATGAACAGACCGTACAGGTGAGAGTGGCCTGCATCATCAAGCAGCGTGAGTGCATCTTCCCAGGTGCGATGACGACATACCTTCACCAATATATATATATATATATATATATATATATATATATATATATATATATATATATATATATATATATATATATATATATATATATATATATATATATATATATCTGGCCCAAAGGCCCTGACCACCGAGGAACTGCCGCCAATACAAATCTTCATAGGCTTCTATAGCTACAATTGGTGACATCGCGCACCTTGCAACCGAAACCACCACTCACTTCTGAAAGACCAGTGCCACCAAGGGCCGCTTTTCGGGCATGTTAGCACCGCATTTTTTTTTAGTAAAGCGCATAGTAGACGGCAGCAAACACAGGACAATACACGCACTCTCGTTACTTCTAATCAGTTTATTGCGGCGTTGCTCGCCAGTTGCTCGCGAGCCGCTGAAAATGGTCTCTTGACATTCAAAACAGCATCAAGGGATGGACCTCTTTAGGTCTTCGTGGCCTTTACTTTTCTGAGAAACATCAGAATACATTCGCTTTAGCGGTACTGGAAACTTTCCGCAGTGCCTCGCCCGTAAATAACATGACCTCCTTCATTTGTTACTGTACGGTTCTTTTCCGTCCTCCTTGGCGACTTGTGTTCACGGTACCATGCGAATGTCTGAGCGCACGCTGGCGAATTGCCTTGCTTTTCAATAAACCGTTTTCTCTTTCTCCTTCTGTACTAATCGCCGCACCTTCCATTAAGATGACGGTGCTACCCAAATTTGACACAGGTATGTTTTATAGGATTATCGGACCGAAATGAATGCATGCATAACGCATGTTTCTCTCACGTTTTATGAGTCGCAAGTTCGCACGTGGACGCTCTGAATGAACGCTAAGGGATCGTAAATTGATTACGGCTAAACAAAAAAGCAGGGTCATGAGCCAGCTGAACTGGGTGGCGTACTATAAAAATGTGTGCTGTTCATGCACGTATTGGGATGAAAAATTTGACTCCTTTGCAAAGCGTTTTGCTGGACGGCCATTGGATACGCACAATTTGCCCGCATACGCCTCTGTACGGTGCCTGTGCCAGCGTAATAATGTGATGCGTGAACGTGCTTCACATTGAGCAGATTCGCTTGAGAAAATTTCCTGCGCACCTCAGACAGCTGAGGCGAGATGCAGTCGCAGACACGGCATCTATACGTAAACGCAAAGCGCTTATTTCTATAACGCTTTACCTTATTTCTTCGAGTGCTTGCTTCGGCTCCACATTGACGCAGCTGCGCCACCACTGAACGCAAACTACAGTAAATTGCACACACATCTGGAAGAGCAGTCGCGGCTTTAGCAAAGCGAAATCCATGTTTGGATAGGTTAAGCTAAAGTATAGATCAGCCGTCCCTACCAGCATGTAAAATATAAGCTTAGCGTGCCACCGGCGAGTTTGTGTACACTTTAGGACCCACTCTGGCTTCGTGACACTGCGCTCTAGAACGCGCTGACTACATGACGTCATGCATAATGCCCCCCCCCCCCCCCCCCCCCCTTCCCACATGGGCTAGTGGGAACCCCGCTGCTTTGCAACCTCGGTGCCACAAATTATTTGCAATCACATACTATGCACAGAAGGCAAAGAAAAAAAAAGTTAGAATCATTAGAACCATTAACAGCCAAGAATAACATACGCAATTGCGTTACTACGTTTAACGGACGACGCCTTGACATACATAATTTTCGCTGCATTAACAGGCAGGTTTTTTGTTTTCGGTTAAAAGAGGACAAATGCCGCAGAACAGTATGCCGCATTTATTTACAGCGATTCTGCCTTTTCTAGGGAGAGTTTGCACGACCAAGAGAAGTGTGAGAAAAGACGAGCTGTTGTGTGTTCGGCGGGGGCTTCGCTGTGACTATGTTATTAGGTAGGCGTTACGAACTTGAGGAAATGCGACCGAGCCACTGCTTGCGGTGATCAGATCAATAGCATGCGTCGCAGCGACAAACATGCCCCTCTTCGAGTCCTATACTCGCCTTCCTCCTCCTCCCCGGGCGAGCGGCGCGAAGGAGGAAAACTGGATCTCTAGCCCCAGCTTATGGCTCCTTGGCGGAAAAGTTGTTCGCCCGCGGGCATCGTGAATGTAAAGGGACGCGGTCATCGCTAAAACTGTCGCAACGTCACGTCACCGCGGTCCGCAGCCCGTTCGCAGGATCACGCACGCATCCCGCGGCACGGAGGAGCCGCGCGCTTCTTGAAATTCTGGAAGCGTGCACAGCGCGCTGCTTGCTCGAGCGACGTTGTTCTTACGACAGGAGGATGCAATAACGTTTTTTTCTCGGAAACTAACGGTTCCTCTTTTTTTTTTAGTTTCGGCGCGTTTTGTATTTCTTATTTTCTTCGCACTTTCCGTCATTCCTTAAAAAGTTCGATGGAACAACGCACTTCACTTTCCGCTGCGCGCATCAACGCTCCAGGAGCTAATAGCAGCATTTCAGATTCTTCGACCCTCGATAATGATTTCGAAGGCCATGAGTTACGAATAAGTGTTGCACAATAGGCCGACGCTCTGTTCTGCTGCGGTCTTGGTTCATGAACCACATGCGCTCAACAATTTGTAGTGGCATCATTAAGTCGCTCTGGCACACGGCCTCGGAACTTAGAACGTGGCGCACCGGCTGCAAGATTAATTGAACGACGGTCATTGCTCTGAACTGCTTTCGTCAAGGTCACACGTCAGGCGCAGTCTAAAACAACGCGCAAGAGCATTAACATTGCTTATGCGCATAGTTAAATAATGGTTTGGTTTGGTTTATGGGGTTTAGCGTCCCAAAGCGACGAAGGCTATGAGAGACGCCGTAGTGGAGGGCTCCGGAAATTTCCACCACCTGGGGTTCTTTAACGTGCACTGACATCGCACAGCACACGGGCCTCGAATTTCTCCTCCAAAGAAATTCAGCCGCCGCGGCCGGGATCGAACCCGCGTCTTTCGGGCCAGCAGCCGAGCACCATAGCCACTGAGCCACCGCGGCGGCCAGTTAAATAATGGGCTCTGGAATATAGGTATTGTGCTGAAAGCAGCGCGTCCCAGTGACCGGTTCTAAACGCATGAATGTTTTTTTCTTAGGTAAACGTTTTCGGCGAACCAATAATGCTGAGATTATTACGCGCCAGCCTCTTCTTTTATCCATGCATTCAGTTCGAGTCGTAAAAATTTCTCTAATTCTTCTAAGTTATGTCCTCAAAGCAGCGCTTAAAAATGAGAGAAGCCGTAGCATAAGCCAAATAATTTCAACGATCTGTTTTCTTCTGGCGTCGTTTTTTTTTTGAGCGGACTCACTAATGCCCGCTGTTACACTGCTAGCTGGAAATTACGAAATATTCTCCGCAGCGGCAAGAAAGAAATCTAATATAACTAAGCTAACGGCCTCGATAAGTCTACCATTCAGCGATAGTTTATGAACCTGCGTATACAGTCGCCTGCAAAAGTTTACCGGAAGCCTGTGCTCATGAACAATATTTTTTTCCTCGTTGCGTCGTGATCCAGTCGCCTCGTATTGATACGAGCGGATGGCGCATGCACGTTCCCTCATAGTCGCGCGCATTTAAGCTGATTGGCCTGTGTCACTGCGCCAGAAGAATTTTTTTTTTTTTTGCGAATAACGGCGTCCCTCGAAGAAGTTGCTGCCGGTTGTACATATGTTTCAGCAGAAATGCCCGAATGTTGTATCGTTTTCTGCGAAATTATCACGGATATATTGCTAAACTGCGAGACATCTGCTACTCGTTCCACCCGTCAGGAGTCTTATTCACTCTTCGGAATATCGGTTTCGAAAGTGCGGCTTTGCGAACAAATACAGTGGGTTATGGGTTATGGAAGTTTAACGTCCCAAAGCAACTCAGGCTATGAGAGACGCCGAACAAATAAAGTAAAGGTGCACTGACAACTGATGCTGACAAAAAAAAAACAGAAAAAGGCAAAGCGTTTACGCTAAATGGCCGTACATCCTCGCGATTTGTAATATGGAAGTAATTACTTATTTTCATCCACCGCACCGGCGCCAGAGCGCCACCGCGCTCTGTTTGCAAGGGTTAAGGTGAATTAGTCCCCAGAATGGCCGCTGGGCGTCTCGCAATCCACGAAACAGCACGCCAGCCTTCATCATGAAAGTGGGATTGCAGAATATATACGAATTTAAGAGTGACAGTGACCATTCCACCGGCTGCATTGTGTTAGAAAGAAGGTGCAAGTGGTGCACATGATCTTTAGGACCCTTGTGTGGGCTTTTGAATGGCAACAATTATAGGCGTCGCGACAATTTGTTTCTTCTAGAGTCATGCATATCCACAAACCTGTTCTTTTCAATTGGCAAACCGCCCGTTTATAGTAGCTATACACGCTTAGCTGGCGACGAAGCGCTCATTTGCGTTTTTACTATTACTACCGATTTTTCATGGCCACGAAGAACCTCTGTGGGGCTTTTCTTGAGGCAAGTTGCCGACGCTTTCTATTTCTTCACTATGCATTTTTCCTCTGATTGCCGATAAGACCTGCCCAGAAGTCGATGGCACAGATTTCGATCGAGTTCATTTCCTGACACGCTTATTGATATGATAGACTTAAGCAATTTTTCTTGACGAGAGTTTGCGAAAGCGGGTCCAACGGATGCCCGTGCAAAGTGCTGCCAGAATGTTTTTTGTCAGGCTACGCTCGTGGACTTTACTGATTAAACACAAGGCTGCGGGACCAAGGGATGTTTGTGCTATGGTCTGAGAACTGCCGCTTGTGTTTTCAGCCAGAAATCATTGGCCACTGCATTCACTTGCGCCATGTTTCCATGTTCCTCTGGGACATTCTCTAATGAACTCTGCGGAAGGACACTGACATCACACGTCACGACATTAGATTCGTGCCTTCAGAGGGAAACACTCTGGTGCAGGTGTGGTGTTTTTGTACTGATAGCTCGCGGAGCCGACACGCTGTACAACGTTTATTTCCTTTATGTTATGGTAGAAACAGAGCAGGTGGATGGGTTTCTTGCAAATGAAAAAATGAACACGCGAGGGGGAAGCCACAGAGAGTTTGGCAACGTTTCGACAAGTCTTCTTGTTGAAACGTTGGCAAACTCCCTGAGGCCTTCCCCTTCCTTGTTCACTTTGTCTTTCTGTTATGCGAGACGTAAGTGGCTTCAGCGGTGAAGTAGTTTTCCATGCAGTAAAAAAAAAAAGAAGGCACAGCTAGTCAAATATTTCTACAGCCATTTCCATTTTCTTCCTTTCGCCCTTTTACCGCCCAATATTTGGCCTGCCATGACATGACATACTTGTACGAACACATAAAATGCCCCTCGCACCGTTTGCAATGATTTTCTTCAATACACGCTACATACTGAACCTTTACTTGTAAAAGCATGTCTTCAGAAAAAGTGTCTCTCTCCATCGTTCTTAAGTTACTTCCTTTGCTGCGTTGCTCAACCCCATGTGCACTGCTTTATCAGTTGTAAAGATGCCGTACGGTTCTAGGAAGCTGTGCAGCGGTATTTGAAAAAGCGCATTAATGTGAACTCTCAAAGTGCGTAATACCATGCGGGGTTGCATGCACTCCATTAATGAATCCCTAAGCGTGTTCTTCCTTCCGGGACTCCACAGCATACGAAAAAACCCATATGTATAACCGCAAATTGCGAATATGTTCTTCGTGAAAATCCCATTTAAGCAAATTAATTTTGACATGAAGGTAATGTTCGATCTAAATGCCTGCAAACCAGACTGGTACTCTCTCTTAATCGCTTAATCAACCTTACTTCCCTTCTAGAGTGTAGTTGCGCTGATGTACGCGTATTTCGTTTTAGCAGAGCCATAGCTGACCTTTATAATGTGACTCTCCCATCACTTCCATTCACGTGGTTTAGGCGCAGTGGCATGGAGCAGTAGCGTTTGCACACGAAAGGAGACACGACGACATTGTGCCTGCTCTCTCGGCGTAATTATCGGATGCACCTCCGCGACGATAACGTGACTGTCCGTCCCATCAGTCAGACAGTGAACGAAGCCCCCTAGTTTAAACTGTCACGTAAGCTGTTGCGCCTTGACCGGTTCCAAGGCACTACAAACACCTCAGTTAATTTGGTTTGATTTGATTTGATTTTATTTCCATTTAAAGAAAATGGTGGAAACTGAGGGAAAAACTGCATAAAGCAGCTTGGAAGGCCCTCAGTCCCAGTACAACTGCAGCAGCAGAGGAGACACATGCACAGTTTCTTATAACACTGTTAACGGATAAAATGAGTCAGCTTAATAAGTTAAACAACCTGATGAATTTAACAAAAACTTGATAAATTTAAACAACAATTGATGGCACACACATTCGAAAATATTGGTACTATATGATTTTGTGGGTGTTCCACGAACATGTATAACAAACAACGCATAGATGCAGAAACCTTTTGCAGAAATTGCTCAAGAGGGAAAAAATAATAATTCAATGAAATTGTGTATGCTGAGCGCAAGAGTTTATAAGTTTCTTAAAGTCGGTTAGTGAAAGCTAACAGATGTTTATGTTTGTGCGAGGTATCAGTTCAGTAGGTTCGGAAGTATATTACACAGCATGTGATGTCCATAGTTAGTCCGAGAAAGAGGAACATATAGATTGCTGGAGGGCGAGTGATGTACGCGGGAACGTTTTCATGCAGATTTGCAATTTCTCTTAGAGTTGTGCTGTTTTGCCTAGAGGCAAAATAGAATTTTCTCAACAGCCTCCATTTGTATAAGAGGTATACTTGTGTTATGTTATATTGTTTAAACAAGTGATTTGAGTGCTCCTTATAGGAAACGTTAGCTATGATTCACAGAATTTTTTTTTCTGCATTAGGAAGAGTTTAGTTAAGTTTGCATCAGTGGTGGTTGGCCAGACAAGATGACAGTAGCGAACATGTGATAGAAACAAAGAATTATATAGTAATAACTTTACTGGTGGGGGTAAGTTATATCTAATAAGATCTAACAAGCCAGCGATATAGATAAGCTTCTGCAACAGAAAACTGACATGTTCATCTCAATGTAGTGTGCTTTAAAAAACAACTCCGAGCACTTTTATTTTGTTAACAATCTCTTTTTTCATTGAGTTTAATATACACGCAAATGCACGAAGCATCAATCTGATAAACCGGAATGCAAACGGTGCTGTTCAAAGGCATAAATGACCTGTAACACGTTCAGATGCCGACACTATTCGCACAGCTTACGTACTACCCCGTGTATCGTCGTATCGGAGCCTTCGCTTTGGGAGGATCAAAATTAATTGTGATCACCCTTCGCTGGCTACCGGCTTCAAGGGCGAACCAATTAACAGCACATGTGCGGACTTCGCCAGTGTAGGCATAGTAGCGCTCATAGCAAAGCGTATCACCGGTTCTGGTTGTGGCAGCAGTCGACTCGGTGAAGAGGTACTGGCGCGTACTTCAGTTCAGTTCAGAACACCTCAAACATTGTAGAGACGGAGAGGTCACATTTCAGTGCCCCCAGCCTAATCCTTGGATCCAGAAGCAGACCTCTGAACGCCATAATACCAAAAAATTACGAGGAACTTTAGCGGCTAAAGTGGTGAAAGGCGAAAGCCTGAGAGCTGCATTCTGCTACGCGATTGTTCACTGTACATATTGTTGGTGCATTAATTAACTGCCAATTAATGACGCTTAAGCTTCGCCTTTAGGAGTGGAACGCGACAGCGTGTTGTAGTGCTGCCACGGAGTCCAAGGAACGCCGCCACCCGTTCGGCGCGATGCGTTGCCCTTTGAACGCAACGCTTTTTGAGGAAAGGAAATTTGACTGTAATTCTCTGTCATCTCGGTGGACACCTGAGCCGCACCGTACAGGAAGGGAGGAAGTGTGAGTGAAATAAGAGGGGCCGTAATGAAGAAAATGAAAATTGTATTTGAAGGAAACGAAATTACGCATTAACTGTCGCACATATCTCAGTAGACACTAGTCGAAAATTGTATTTGAGGAAAGGAAGTTGCGCAGTAACTGTCTCACATATTTCGGTGGACACCCGTCAAAATTCGCGCGCGGTGACGTCACGACAATTTGGACCAATCTGAAACGCAGACAAATACGCCTTGCTCGTTGGTAAATTGGTTTTTGAGGAAAGGAAATGTATCTGCCTCTCATATCTCGGTGGACACCTAAACCTCGCCGTAACGGGAAGGGAGGAAGATGGGAGTGAACGAAGACACCGTATTCACTAGACGCACCTTTGTTCATTCCAAACCATCGAGGTGGCTTGACGGAGTGGTACCGTGCTCGACTCGCACTCCGGAGACCGGGGTTCGATTCCCAAGCTCGGCCAATTTCTTACTCGGTTTTATTTACCTGGTCTGACTAGAAAGGTTAATTCGACTAATTGGTTGAGTAAGCAATTAACTAAACTCAGTCAAACTTTCTTGGAGCGTCACTATACGATCCCTTTAATTCATTGCTTGGTTAGTAGCCAAAGTACAATTGGCCCCGTTTGAAATTCGCGCACTATGACGTCACGACCGTTTCGACCAACTGAAAAGCGTGACATTTCTGTCGACAGCTCCTGCTTACAACGATGAGGCATTAAAGGCTTCCGCCTTAAAAGTTTTCCCAAATTGTCCGGTAATGCTTGTTTAATAAGACACATTTAAGTTTGTCCCGTGTAACATGACCCACATATGTAAAAAGGAACTCGTATAAGTCGCAAGAATGTAACTGGAATAGCATCGCTCGAGTTGGCCTGTTGGAATCAAGTGTATATCAGTTCATAATCACCCGAAGGACCGTCTCACATTTATCAGCAATTAACAACAGATAATACGTGGGAAATTTGAATTTGGTTTCGGAGCCCAAATAAACTCTAAAAGTTGTTCTCATATTATTTTACTTTGCTCTATATGAATGGAGTGAAAATGGGATGTGCACGAGACCACGGCCGCTGGTGCTTGTCAATAGCGACTGTCGGGCAACTGTCATCGGGCAACTGTCAGCATCCAACGGCAACTGTCAGCAAGCAAGCTGCGCCGTGTTCGACAGGTCGCAGCAGCAGCGGCCGTTTCATATTTCACGACCTTTCTTCGGAGATAAAAAGAAGTTGCAACAGCAATTCTATCGGTACAAAAGTGAATCGGAAGTTTTTTTGATGGTCTACTATTATATATAGATATGATAGATATTTATCTATCATTGCAAAAATTAAACTGTTTCTGTATTATTTTTTATTCTAGTCTTTCCACATTTGATTTTCTTTTCTTTGAGTGCCGGTGGTGTGAATGTACAGTGGCCTGCCGGCAATTGATTTGCATGAGTCACTGATTACAATGTTTGTTCCGCTACCACCGTACCTTCCGACTGTGGCCTCTAGCACTGTGCATGAGGCCAGTGTCTACTAAAAACTTCAAGAATGATTGTGACAGTGATCGCCGCTCATTTCGGGAGCCCTCAGTACACACGATGCGAGATACACCGAACAACGAAACGTTCAGTCTCCTCAGGTTTCCCAGGAGTGTCTTACGCTCGAAAAAGGAAATGGTTCGCATCACCCACAGCGTCACAGTTCACGCACGTGGGTGAGGTGGCGCGGTGAATGTTGTGCATCCATAATGGGGTTGAGGCGGAGTTCGTGCGCAGGAGATACAAGAGAGTAGCACTGTCGATCGACAGCCTCTGTAACGCAATGGGGTTGTAGAGGTGGTCGAAGTGCAGAAAAGTGATACAGCGCTAGCTGCCTAGCGACGTTCTCGTCCTTTGGGACAGCCACTGAAGATGGATAAGAGCGGACTCCTTGGTGAAGAACGTCAGCCGCTCTGTTACCCATCGACTCCAACGCGAGATTGTAGCCACTAAGAGCAAACTCTGATTCCTCTTAACTGTAGCTTCCTGAGCCAGGTTAGAGGCCAGAGGCAAAATTTATCAACGGGAGTCCCTGGTTTCAGGCGCTCTATAGTGGCGACTTCGAGTCAGATAGAATATGGACTCTCAGTGGGTTTTAGAAAGACAGACGTTTAAGCGACTTTGCAATTACCAAATGGCTCAGCCGTAGTTGGTGACACTACTCTTTGAAGCCGCTCAGCACAAGATCTAGGTCAGGCACTACAAATGCGGCTGAGAATGACTGCTCTTAGCTACTCACAGAGCCATTAGTGTGAACTTGCAGGTGACTCTCGTTGACACTCTTCAGATGGCCGAGAACCAAATATCTTACGTCACAGGCAACGGTCATTTTGAGTGTAGACCTGGGATGTCGAGGCGGTAAAAAAAATGGCATAATAAAACTATGGCAGGTCCTGCTAACACTTGTGTCTAGTGCACGACAAACCCACTGTGCTTAGGGTGTTAAGGGCTGCAAAGAAGTGACTGCGTCCTCGCTCGTAGTCGCCGAGGTAGTATCTGATCTGTCCGGCTCCCTCCAAGGCGAACTAATTGTAGAATCAGTTTTTTTGGAGGCCTGCAGGCCTGCATGTTACCGTTGCTCTACCGTGTATCATTCAAAGCTAAATTTTCCCACAACACTGCCCATACTCCACGGCCAATGAATCTACTGATGGTGCAAGCTTTTCTTGAACAAACTCTTTCATGTCAGTTCCGCAATCTTGTTCTGTGCGATTTCCCCATCAGAAGGAAAGCACTGGGCAGGATTCGTCTCAGTTGTGCACGCGGCGTAAACGTGATTCCAGCGCAAAAAACGAACACTTTGTTTGCCGTGAATGCGAGAGTTCCTAGCCCGGCAAGCCCTAAAGACCTGTTTCGATCGAGTTATCTTTTTTTCTTTTGCTACCGAAGTGGCCTCTATGGATCGACTGCTGACTACGAAAGCTAAACACGGCGGGAAACACCAGCCACGTCAGCGGCCTTGATTGTCAGCTACGTGCGTTGCAGCCTCCTGGGAGTGTGCGTGTGCTGCTTAATAAGCTTACAGCTGTCTCTCGCCTCAGAGAAAGTATGTAGGAGAGCGTAGCATTCGGTAACGAATAAATTCTGAATGGTGCCGAAGGTATCTGGTCTATATCTTGTTGTATCCTGTAAAAATCAGCTTCTGTGGTTTTCAGCGCGCTAGTAAGAGACATTGAGAAGTTTGAATTGGCAATAGCTGGGCATAAAATTAATGGAGAATACCTTAGTAACGTCCGATTTGCTGACGACTTTGATATGCTAAACATCTCAGGGAAGGAATTGAGGACGTGGTTGATGACTTAAACGCTCAAAACAAAAAGCTGGGATGAAAATTAGTATGAAGAAAATGTACTGCTCAGCAGTCCGGAAAAGGAACGATAGTTTACAATGGGCAGCGAGGTATTCGATGTGGTAAGGGAATTCATCTCCAGACAGTGATAGTGAAATAGCTGGGCGATTAATAAGAATGGAGTGGAGTGTGTTTGGCAGGCACTTTTGGGTGGTGGATAGCAGCTTACCGATATCCTCAAGAGGAAAGTATGTAATAGTTGTATCCTGGTAGTACTCAGCTATGGGGCAGAAACTTGGAGGCTATGGAGCGGGCTTGACGCAAAATTTATAACAACGCAGTGAGCCACGGAAAAAAAGCAATACAGGTAACGTTAAGAGACCGAAAACAAAAATTATGGAGGGCATTTAACACTACTTACGTGTTTTGAAGGCGAAAACATTAATTTTTAAATTAATTTTTACCTTCCTTTCTAATGACACACCCACTCATTAGCATACATTCGTAAGGAATTGCGTACACTAGGTCAGTCTTTATTCGCCAAGGCACAACGCGGTCTTGTGTCCTATGGGTTGCGTGCTCGTCTCGCAGTGTGGAGGTCTTTGGTTCAATTCCCCGCAATTGCCGTGCTGTGCTTTGCGCCCCCTGTGAAGCTCTGCACTAAAATTTCGCATCACCGACTATTGTAGCCGCCTGAAAACTTTTTTATTTGCCGATGACGTCATTGTGGGTTTTCTGGACCACTTTTCCAACCGAAAACGGCGCCGGGTTTCGTTGCTAATGAGCGATATGAGACTTTCGCCTTAAAAAAAAGCCGAATGCGTAAGGGAATCAACGCGAGATAAGGATATTCCAGAAGAAACCAATAAGTGGAAAATGAACATTGGCAGGGCACGTAAAAGGGAAAACAGATGACAAATGGCCCCTTTGGATAGAGGTGTGCATTCCAGTGGAAAGTAAACATGGCAAGGGAGGGGGAGCAGACAGGTGGGGTCGATGAGTTTGGAAAGTAAACGCGATAGAGTGGGCACAGCCGGCCCACGACAGGGTTAATTGGAATTCACTGCGAAATGCCTTTGGCCTGCAGTGGGCGTAAACATGATGATGATAGTGTGGGTGTGATGGCGGTTTTCTATTTAAAATGGCGGTCCTGAGTCACTGTTTCAAGGGCGATTTTCGCGGAAGCATACGCGCAGTCTTGAACATTCATCGCGAATGATAACGAGAGAGAGAAGGAAAAAAAGCGACGATGAAAAAAAAAAAAGCTCTACGTACACTGTGCATACTAAATGCCTAATTTAGCCCTCGTGTACGCCCTTTCTTCCTGTGTGGTGTTTATTTGTCGGCTGTATTTCTGGTCATGTTCCACCAACTAGCTCCGAAACGAATTCACCTAATTTAGCTCTGAAACTTTTATTTTACCGCGCGAGATCGGGCCACTCGGTAAACAAGAAAGCCACTGGCGCTGACTGCTTGCGATCTTTGCCAATCCTGCGGCGTTACCTTGTGCACCTAGAGGTGGGATTTTGTTTGATGGAAGCGTTCCAAACAAAACGTTAGCAAACAGCCCGCACTCAATCCATCGATTCCCGTTAACGATCAATTAACACACCACACAGCAATTTCCCTTTCTTGGTTCGCGCGCGCGCAGGAGGTGGGCACGCATCGGTGAGAAAATTACGTGTGTTGCGGGCTTGCGAGGGGTCATTAATAAACGATCGCGATTAAGCAGAGACAGAGACACTTTCAGAGTGAACGAAGAGTGAACGTGAGGGTCCGAAAAGAATGTCTGCTCGCACGTCATAATGGCTTCGCACGAAAGCGATCCGATGCGCAGATTAGCACTTTTGCTAATAACAAGCCTACTCGCGTCGACCGGCTATTGGGACGCTTTGGTTCCATCTCCACCTGTCCCCCGTCCCCCAACTACAGCCGCGGGCTCTGCCGCGTCTCTGCCAATAAAAGTTTGTTTACTCATTCATTCGTCTCCAGCTGCTCGTGAGCCCACATTGGACCTGCGCCCAATTGGAGTCTCTCTGAGTGCGTCCATTTTTATGTTGACGCGCCGAGGGAGCAATCGCTGCTAGCTAGTTGTCGCTGGCCGTCTCTAAGGAGCGCAAGAAACTGACAGCTTGGACACCAACGTCCAGACCATGCCACACCCTTTTCGGTCACAAAAAAAAGCAGAAAGAAATACAGATGCATCTTCATCATCGATGTGTTTGCAAAGCGAAAGTGTGTTTGATCGCTTTAGAACCGCGTCGGCGGTCATGAAAATAATAATAATAAAAAACCCGGCCCGGCACGTCGAGACAGAACGTCCAGTGGTTTGTTTGCCCGAATCCCCCCCTCTCTCTGTTTCTTTCTATCTCTCTCCGCTTCCGCGGCCCTCAATTACCAACGTACGCACGCATGATGGAGTGGAAAACGCACAGCCTGGGCGCTTCTCCTTCGGTGCCACCACTTCCTTCAGGAGCGCGGCCGTCTTTCTCAGAACGCCGCGTTTTATTCGCCGCAGTGGGTCCCAAGCTGGCATCGAGACACCGCAGAAGAACATGGCAGGAAAAAAAATCGAAAACAGAAAAAAAAATGCGTGGCGTAGATTAGCAGCAGCGAGAAACGAAATGAATAAAAGAGGAAGCCAGCGGAGATCCCGACTGGTGTATATACAGGCTCCCATAAACAAAACGCGCGTAACGTTTGTCGATCTTTGCAACTCGGCTCCGCTTTTAACGGTGGTCTTCCATACCGGGTGTTTCACCGAATATGCTCTGCAATTTTTAAAAATATGCTTTTTGAGTTAGAAGAGCGCTTTATTTTTTTGGCATAGCATTGCCAGCGGTGTAACGTAGCGGATTACAGCTCAGACATGCTTAGTAGTAGGATGTTTAAGTAATATTGAATACTTAACTTTTTAAATGTTACTGTTAGTGTCCTTGTAGGCTTGTAGCCCACATTCAGTAATATCCGGGTCAGTTTTTACAACATCGAAACGCGGTTACATTCGCCTCTGTGATCCAACAAATTTGTCTATTTCGACGCGTTACGTGCACTATTTTTAAAAATTGCGGAACATTGTAGGTGAAACACCCGGTATACGGTTGTCCAAGGGGCGAACAGAGCGGTTGCCCCGGTGTCCAGAACAAGTAGCGCGTCTCGGAGGATAACTGGGCAGCAGCAGCAGCAGTGTTCAGAGGGGAAAAGCACACACTCGGGCCCTAATGCGAGGTTTCCGCCTATATGCCCATGGGTCGTTTCTCGCTAACCCGCCTCTCGGCTTCATCCCCAGCGCATGAGCGTTGGGTACACGAGGTGCTGCAGCGGTCTAGGCACGCTGACGTCATGCGCGCGATCTCAGCAGGCCTGCGTCGGCGAGGGACAGTTTCTAGAGGAAATAAATAAAAACAATGGGAGGCCCGCTTATGACCACGAACGCTTGTGTGTGCGTGCTTGCGCGCGTCCGACGATCGAGTTTCCTCGAGGCGTTTATTGGAAGTGCTCGAGAGCAGAGCAACGCCGGAGGCATCTCGTCCGGATCTCGCATCAGGTTTGTTCGAACGCGCGCTCTTACGCCTCTTTCGCCGCGCTGTTCGCTTGCCTAACAAAATGCGTATACATGGGCGCGCGCGATGAAGTTTGCCTTTCCATAATAAGTGTCTCCTCCTTCCCATCTCGTTGGCACTTGCCTCCTCACCCTTTACGCTCTTCTCGACGAGGCGAGCTTGACACTCTTGTCCACCTCCGTGTCTTCGCGGCTAGAGAGCGAAGGAGAGAGAGAGAGAAAAAAAAGAAGGCAGGAAGAAAGGAGAATAGAAAAGAAAGAGAAAACAGGAGCCGCTAACTGGACGTAGCGGCGACCGTGGCCTTGCTCCGTCACGGCGGCGTCTTCTTTCTCTGGGCAGCATATAAAAAAGGGCCGCTATCCAAGCGACGCACACAGGACAGTCCGCTACCAACCAAAGCACGTCTCACCTTTCCCTTTTCACTTCAGTTCTTCACACTCGAGGCACCATGAAGGCGGCACTGTTCATCGCGTCCGTTCTGCTCCTGGCCACCGTCGCCAACGCTGGAAAGTTCTTGTGCCGTAAGTGGAACGCCCTGCACTCGGGAGATCTCGAGATTTCTTTTTTTTTCCCCCTTTATCTTCCCCGGCCACTTCTCGTCCCCATCTCGGAAGAGCTGCCATCACGTTCACTCCGATTCTAGCGACGGAGCTATTACGGCCCCGAGACAATTCTCTCAAGGGGGAGATCTCCCATGAAACGCATGGAGAGACTTCCCCCTCGTGTCAATGCCCTCCGCGTGCGTTAGCTGTGAAGACTGTCAGTTTAGTGGATATGATGAGCCACAGTTGTAGTTTTATGCTCTGGCCCCGCAGCTGCTTTTTCGTGCGGAGAGAAATGAAATTTATTTTTCCAAAGCTGCCAGCGCTTCTGGGAAGTTCGTGCGCACGTTTAAACGGCCTCAGCCTGGCCGATTCGGAACCGGCGTAACGTGGAGGCGAGCGCTGGCCGTGACCGGACAAAGTATGAGCCGATGCGTTAAGTCACTTGTCATGGTAACGAACTATGCATGCTCCCTGTGTACGAAAGTCGTGGGGTACAGTAGACCTACAGAAACGAAGTGTCTGCGTGAGCTTCGCTGAAAGCGTGGATTTCCAGAACTGTTACGAGCTGAAATTATCACTCCCAAAGCCTGGAGATACGGCTACGGTCAGTGCCGACACCCCCTACTTCGAGTAGGTGCTGCTGGCATAAGCTGAAAACGAGTTGCATTGGTACGGCTCACCACCATGAAAAATGCCGCAGCGCAGCGTTTGAGTCGGAAAAAGATGCTCCTTCAAAACCGCGCGAACTTCGTCTTTCGAAGAATGGCCTGAGGGGCGAGTTGGTGCATGATGAAATGAATGGCGCCACCGTTCATTTTATCATTTCAAATGAACGCCGCCGTTCATTTCATCATGCACCAACTCGCCCCTCAGGCCATTGTCCTGAAGTACCTTTCTTGTACAGTGGGCCCATTTATGTGTTCAAGTCCTTCCAGCGCCGTCGTCTTTCGAATACGCGGCTGGTATGTGGACTAGCTCTTCTTATAGACCTTTGGAGTGCGTCAATGTCATCCTTTGTTGATACGCAACGCATGTAAGTGAGCGAAAAAAGAAATAGGCTACGGCAGCTGTCACATTCACGTTCATGCAATCTTCCTCCGCCTCTGCTGCGTCTCCACTGTTCGACTGAGGAGTTGTTACCTGACTATATAGTGCAATTTATTCTAACATGCCAGGTCGCCGCGCAAGATTTCCTTAAAACCAAGCGCCCATTGGTAAATGTTTCATTTATAACGCATCATGGGTTCGGACGCAGCCGAACGGTTTCATTTTCTTGTTGGTGCAGTTGAGTCGGAGAGCGAGTTGCAATCTGTGCTTGTTTAACACGGGCCTCGCGCCTTCTCGACGCTTTGAGTTCTCAGTGCGGATGCAGATATTGGACACGTTCTTCTACGTTTCCTGCGATACGAAGTACTATCTTGCTGGACAGTTGGAAGAGAGGAAAATGCGTGTTAGTTTCTGTCCACGAATTGCCGTCCTTAAAGACGACTCAGGAATATTAAGGATGAAGATTCAATAGATACCCATTTTTGCCACCTCATACGCCAGATAGTGGTCCGACAGCTGATAAATCAGCCTCCGAGCTGTTGAAAATTGAAGATAAGGTCGTTCTTACTAAACAGTCAGTGACGCCTAATCTACGCTATATACGCCACTCGTGAAGCGTACAGGTGAAGCATTCTCTTCTGCTGATAGAGACCGCGCATGGTCAGAATGCGAGGAGAAAAAGCAGACAGGACGAGCAATAGACTTGCAAGTGTGCTTTTCTTGTTGCACCCATCTCACATTAAAAAAGGAGGTGCATGGGCGCCACACTCGCGCTCCCAAGGCGCAGCTCTTGACCTTCGCGCCAGTGATGCACCCCCTTTGTCAAAAGTTTAGAGCCCAGGAAGATTGCTTCCGAACCACACCGTGTGGCTCTTAATGCACCCTTAGTGATCAAAATCTCCTGAAGGTAAGAAGATTTTAGTCCTAACCCCTCCAAAGGGTAGGAGTTTCACGAATGCTACACGAGCCCCACAATAGGGGTTGGAAGTAAACCCCCTGGCCTGCAAACTTTTGACTTCGTGTGTGTTTTAGTTGACGCTGAGGTTGATATCATGGCAGACGTTGAGCATAGTGACTACACTCGTTTCATCTATAGTTGTCTTTACCAGCCCTTGCTCGCCTAATGATGACTATTTCTCGTTCAATGTTGTGCACGTCTCCCATCTTCTCTTGCACATGACGTCATCACCAAGCTTCTCCACGCTTCTCCAGCGCTGTGAGGAAAAGCGTAAACTTTAATCGGTGATTACTTCAACATTTCAAACTCTGGCAAAAAAAAAAAAAGAAATGTTGACATGTTTACCTACAGGCTTCATACAATCGAATACTTGAATATCCCGGGATTCCCAACAACCATTTCAGCTTCCCTTAAAGACTTCAGGCCTCAACATGCAGTTCGGGCCTTCACGCGTGTTCAGGCCATGAAGGGAAGGTGACCCGTTTTTTAGAGAATTCGACAAGATTCAAGAATCTAAATGTATGGAGCTTGTAGGTCAAGCATGCTGTTTTTTTTTCTTGGGGAGGGGGGTGGGGGTCGATATTTTAAACGGTGGAGTAATCACCGATTAAAGCCTGAACAATGTTCACGCTTCTTCTTGAAGCAATGCGGTGAAGCTAGGGGTGACGTCTTGGACGGTGAGATTTCAGACTGCCTCTGCGTTTGGCCCACGTCCTGCAGTGCGTCGTCGGTTACCGTAAAACAACGCTTCGCGAGCTTTACCTTCGGGGGCGTTAGTTTTCTTCCTTCGAAGAAGCATTTCTGAGCTGGAAATGTACCGCTGCCGTAGATTACGTCACCATGAGGCCCCATAAAGGGCGCTGCGCGCTCAGGAAAAGCCTGAGCGCCGCACTGGCTTTATTTGACAATTACATCACCATTTCAAATGCTAACACAAAAAAAAGACTCCGCATACTTTACCCACAAGTTAGCACATTCGATTCCTTTAAGCTCGCCGATTTCTAAAACCAGCTGAGTTACTATATTTAAGGCTTGTACTCCTCCATGCACCAGGACGGATGCAAAGATCTGTGACTGTGTATCAAAGGCAAAATTTTGTTACCGTAACGTTCTTCGTTTAGCATTGCAGCCTCATTAAAGGACATCTGCACCACTGCATTGGTTTTATATATTTTCATTAGCAAACATATCTCCTCCAAAACAGATGATGCATGCGGAGCAATGAAAAAAAAAATTACCGACGATTACGTTACTTCCTAATGCGAAATTTGAGCACAGCAAATAAGCTGTTTCACCTTTTCGATAGTGAGTCAACCCCAGCTGCGGAGTTGGTTTCAGGGACAACGCCGCCGATGCCGACACAAACAATATGATACCCTCGCTTCCGCAGCGCTAAGAACCAGGTCTAGCCGTGGGAAGGTGGTCACGTATTCGCCGACGTGCCGGGGCCTACGTGAAATAACCGGCGCGTCGGCAACTGAAGAGCACCCTATCCGCCACACAAGAACAGGGGGGGGGGGGGGGGGGGGGGACCCTTTCCTCCTCTTTCTGCATGGCGGCGACGGTGTTCTATGCAGTCACGTTATCTTGACTCTCTAGCGGCGTCAGCGGCATCCAGCGGTATCAGTCGGTCGCTGCTAGCGCTGGGGGGATGAAAGGGGGGCGGAGCTGGTTACGAGGCCGACGACTATGCCGACGACGACGCGAAACCCAGGAACGGACGCCAAAGAGCTGCGCTCTAAAAGGTTGCCAACTAAGAAACCATTACACTGCCACTGACACCACATTCGTCGACATTTTCTTCGCACAGACACGTAATTAAGTGAGCCAAAAGATAAAGGCAGTGAAAAATCTTTCACTTTAGTGGCATACGAAGGAAAAATTACGGCGCGTTGCCCAGCATTGGAGCCTCTTACAAAGGTGTGTCAATGAGAAAAACAAGTTATTCGACTTTCGTGATTGCATGCGTTCGGTGTGTTCGTTCTCGTTGCGCCATAGTGGCTTCATGTGCCAGAGACGTCATTACACGAGGCATCGTGTGAACGAAGCTGGCACCAGCTTATTCTCTCCTATTTTTTTCCACCTGGCGGCCTTTTTGACGTCTTCTGAAGCCTTATCTTAACAGCACCCGCACCCCCCATCGCTTTGGCAAACATTGACAAAATATAAGGGGGTGGGTCGGAGGCTTGCTTGGATTACGCTGAAAGCAAGGCGAGAGTTAAGCATGGCGGGCTCTTGGACAAGCGTCAAGAGAACGACATTCACCCGCTCCTACAGATGCAAATCGTCCAAGGTCAAGACCAGCGTACGTTCGCGATATCTTTAGCTCATGCCATGCGCTTCCGCTGACGGGTCGTATGAGGAAGCAGGCGGGCACTTACATTTAGCCGTTATTGGCATCTCTAAACACGACGCATCGACCGATTCCCTCTCAGATGGAATCGTGTGTTGCATTGGATCTTCGCTGAAGATCGTATATTTGCGTCGCGAGAATGTAACCATTTCGTTTTCGTATTTTTTTTTGTTATAGTGGCGCCTTTCTCCAACAAGTTAACCAAACCGAGCACGTAGTTTTTATTTGAACGCGGTCAAACTAGTGCCGGGACCGACAAAGAATAAGAATAAGCACAAGGCAGTGTGCTTGAAGAGCGAGAGCTTCAAAAACTTCGACCCATTCTCGTTTTCTGTGACTGCTTGTGGTAACGTGACCACGAAGAAGGGCCTAGCCTTTGTGCAGCCCATCTCGTGCAATACAAAAATAAACAATACAAGATGGGTTAAAAATAGTTTAGCCGGGCTAATCACCATGATGACCACTTCGCAGGGCTTCCGGAAGACAAGGTGATCCCAGCGCTCGAGTGCCTTCAGCAGAACGTGAGCCCCGACGTAAGAAAGCTTTTTCTCTCTGCTTTTTTTTTTTCTGCACAGATGACATCTACTCATCCGAGAGATAGGGGGTGGATTATCGTTGACGATGAACCGACTGCATCTGCGGCACCTTTCCTTCACACGCAGCCATTTCTTCTTTCCTCGTCTTTATCAAAAGTATTCATGCTCTGGCACAGTGTAGTTACAGCATTAGTGGCGTGGACCATCCGGGCGTGCGTACATCCTCAACATAACGACAACATAAAATTAAACATGCCGTTGTACCAATGCTCAAACTTAAGTCAGAAAGAGCTTCAGTAGGCTAATACTCGCAGGAAATATGTACGATGGAGATTATGAGAATGACTAACTCACTGAGTAAGCGTGGCGTCAGATCAGAGAACCTGCAGATCAATCAAAGGTCCTAAGGCTAAGTGAAAAATCGATACACATGTTCCTTTGGGAGGATACATTTTACGCGTGTCTCCGCCCACTACTACGGTCAGCGCCAGTCATTTTCAGGATAGTGCGAAAACGTAACGGCAGGAGAAAAGAGACAAAGCCCTTTCAAAAAGGTTGAAGGGCGCCGCCATATTGGGGCACTGGGCTGTGCTTGTAGCAAAGAAAAGGGTTGAGTATTGAGCTCCCCCACGCCCTCCCCACAGCTCCAAAATGGCGCCAGGTTCAGATCCAGAGATTCTTAGCACACTCCGCTGCGTCACGGGTCTTCGTGTAGCCGTCCTTCTCTTTAGGGTTGACGCAGTGGATGGGCTTCCCACGCTTGCGCGGGAGCTCATACTTGCTGTATGGAACTCGGACCATTTTCCACCCTTCTACTTAACCTCCCTGTCTTTTCTTTCCTGCTCTTTTGTTCTATAATTTCAAGGGGACTTTCACATAATTCATTCCACGGTACCACAACAGCTTCATTACGCATTTTTGCTTACAGATGGAGCAAAAGTAATATTATTCAGTTCTTTCTCAAAGGCATCATTAGTGGCATTGTTTCTTCAGTGAGTGCCGGGTGTACACGGAAGGATAATGCTTCCGAAACACCGTGGTTAGCTCATTATGAGGGCAAACTATATTGGAGTAGCTTTCGATGACTACGTGAGGGCTGTTCAATGATAGCGAAAGAAAATATATTGCATCAAGAAAGGAATTATTTTTCGGCGAGTGTACTGAGATACAAGGCTGTAACTAATGTGGCTATATGGAGATACCTTAGGAGAAATTCCGGGAAATTAATTGAGAGCTAGGTGTAGTTCTGGCAAAATAGAATCGCGCAGTTCAGGTAATATGAACGTTTTGCAGACAAGCATACTTGATTGCAAAGCGCCTGAGTGGCCTGAGAGGGCGCCAAAGCGAGGTTTCGCTTCCTTTGCTAGGTTGTTAGAACAGTTAATTACCTGCTCAGATGAAACAAGCCACGAAGGTAGCAAGCAATATCGCATGGTGCCAAGCGGAATTATTTGTTTCGCTTCACTGTGTGCTCAACCTTGTGCGCATTCACCGGGCGCAGAACAATTTGCAGTGCTCCAGGAATATTCATCTACAAGGTTACTTTCTTATCCCGACATTTATCTCTTCGTCCGTTTTTGTTCTTCCCAACTTACCGTGTCAGGAAAAAGGTGCCAGCAAAATAACCTGCCGAGCCCAGCTGAACTCTGTATTCACCAGAACACCTTCACAAATTACTTTTTTAACTACCGGTCGAAATGCGTGCAGTCTACAGCTCCATTATGCCCAACGTCCATTGGCTGTGTCTCAGCAAGGTGTTTCTCTGGCCCACAGATCGCTAGCTACCTGGAAAGGCTGCCAGAGAAGGGTGCCGGTTTCGTCCGAAACGCTTGCAAGTCAGGAACCGACTTCGTAAGTGCAAAGTTTGTCTTCTTTTTCTGTTTTGGCAGAGTTATATAGTTGATGTAGCAATAAGTGAGGGAGCGAGTGAGCGAGAGGGTGAGTCAGTGAGCGAATGGATAAAGACACAAAATTTACTGGCGAAATTCTCGAATTTGAACTCCGCAAAAGGACTGTTTTCGTGAACACTCGCGACTGTTAGTTTTTTCAGGTTTACTTCGCATGAAGTTAAAGTGCAAAGATTAATTGTTTATGCATATAGAATGCATCTTTAGTTTATTGGGGTATACCTGTGCAATTAACTTCACACGAAGTAAATTTGAAAGAACCCTTCATTTTCAGGTAACAGCCGAGCTGATTTCTTAAACAACTGGTTTACCCGATTTCTATCCAAAAGATGCATCTTTAAGAAACTGCAGTTTGCCAGCGTACAAGATGAAGGCGTCTCACGGGAACAAGTGGATGTCATATGCTTTTCTAGAGCGGCGTTTCCAGAATCATTTTAAACCTGTTTTTAATGCGGTTGTTATCAACAGCATAGTTTAATCTGTGGATAAGTTCGAAAAGTACGTCCTAAAAGCGGTAATGCAGAACACAGGCACTGAGGGCATGCTTTACAGGCAGTATTGTATTAAATGCTACCCGCGCTAATGACGTCCTATCCGAGGGTTGTTGGACATTTGAAATATGACCGCTGTGATGGTCAATGGGTTCGCAATACACAATGTTTGTTATGCACTTCGCAATGTTTGCTACGCACTTCAAAGATACCCGAGTACGTGTCTCAAGCGTTCGTTTCTGTCTTCTTTTCAGGACGAGGTTATGCGCTTGCTGTGGTCGGTAAGAAATTTTGATTTCTCGTTGCCAGCGATATTGACACTGTTCTACTGCCGTGTAGAGTATCGAAAGCGCGGTGTGACGAACCTGGATGGCTGTGGGGTTCTGTTACTCAGCACGGAGGTAAAGTGAACGAAATTGCATTTTAGTGCACGTAAAAGAATCTCAGTTGGTCGAAATTACTCCAGAGCCGTGCACTTCATAGCGCACAGTGCTTCCTAGGCCCGCAGAAATACAAAATCAACCACAACAAGTGTGATGCGATTATTGCATGCCACCTACAAGGTAGCGAGCGTGACTTCCTAGACCAGGCAACATCACTGAACCAGCCTTCTGCTCATATATGCATTCGTTTTTCTTTCTAACTCAATTGTTTATTCATGAAGGGATGCATTAGGACCAGTAAGACCTTTCCAGAAAGGGCTCCCTGGGCGCTGCCATATTGTTCCCTGGACTGCAGTGGGCACCTCCCGCTAGCACGGTGGAAGCGGCGAAACGCCTCCTCTCTGGACTGCTAGAAACCGGTTCCGCCGCCGGAAACAATATGGCAGCGCCCAGGTTGGAAAGGTGTATAAGAGCCGGGCGTTTCTTCTAGCAATTACCATTCTATGAGAGCAACTTTCTTAGTTGAGCAGCTCATTATTGCGAAAAAAAAAAGCAGACGAAAAAGAACCAGATTGAAGAAGAATTACTTTGGAAAACGCAGCAGCCGCATTCGCTTAAACTCACGTTCAGCCACGGAAACTGCTCAGAAGCGGCGTCAGTTATCCGCGCCAGCCTTCTGTCCTCAATGAAAAACATTGTGGTCTTTGCAATGAGCAACGACGGCATATTACGCCTTTACGCTGCAGTTAAGCACGAACGTAAAGTTAGACCGTTAAGTTTCAAGCCCACGTTGCGGAAGGAACGGTGTAATGCATCGCGTTGTCACCACTGAAGTAACCGAAAACCGTTATTTTTGGCGTAATTCCGTCGGAATGGATCCGACTGGGACTGCCGAACGACCAATCCAAGGGGCAATTGTACGGGCCGGAGTGATTTGAGGTTGATCACTCTGGGCTGAAATAGATTAAAGCGTACCGCCGCAGGTTAGTCTTGCACGAAGATGGAAAAATACAAACCAGTGCCGCTCACCCTTCAGTTTTTTCTGTCCTACGCCGTCCCTTTCCCCGCAAGGCAAGTGAGTGATATTCCAGGGGAGGCTGGCTGGACAGGATGGAAACAAGTTATGTTTGTGCCACTTTGGACTCCACGATTCACGTCGCACAGCCCACTGTGCTCACTGCACCAAAGCAAGCTGCGTTGCTCCTCTATTCCCCTGGTTAGCCAAAAACCGAAAGGGTCGGCGAAAGAAATACAACGTGCACAGAACACGCGAGCTGACATGCAGCGCACCGTTCGTGCGCCCCGCTCTCTGTTTCTCTCCTATGACGTCTGAGTAGGAGTGTGGTTTCTCTTTCTGCAGGAGGAATACCTGAAGGAGCTCGTCAAAGCCGACAAGATTTGCGAGGCCAAGTTCTGAGTGGGATGCCGGATGTTTGAGTGTGCGCGTGTGTACAGTAAATAAAATCAGAAATCGCGGAAGTCCTTCGTCTTTCTCTATGACAGTGGTATCCTTCCTTCCTTCCTTCTCTCTCTCTCTCTCACACACACACACACACACACACACACACACACACACACACACACACACACACACGCACGCACACACACACACACACACACACACACGCACGCACACACACGCACGCACACACACACACACACACACACACACACACACACACACACACGCACGCACGCACACTGTCCTAACGTCCTGTGCCCCTAACGTCAGTACAAATAGGGTCTGCTGTAATGAAGTACGAGAAAAGAAACAAGCAGTGATTTATCATAATCATAACGGGAGTCAGTTCGTACGCCCATAGGTTCAGAGGTTACTACCTCCACTCACACGGCTTCTCATATGCTGATGCGAATAACAACGAATTAGTCGTTACGTTTTCTGGCTGAAGATATGGCTATATGTGAAGAACAAAAAAATACATATGGACATAATTAACCACTACGGCTAGCTCCGGCTGTAACACCCACAGCCTTGGAGAAGATCCAAGATCTCAAAAGAGCCGAATGTTTTTATAACAGTAATAAATATTTCCATAAACTAGTTTATAAACAAGCAAAACGAAAAAAAATGGGTAAATGAGTCAGGATTACAAGTACAGCAGCAAAACGGAAACGGACAGAGCAATCGATGCTGTTGCCCTCTTACTGATGTCGACTTTGCAAAATAATATAACGGCAAGATAAAGCTTGTGAGAGAGACTGAGCACAAAATATTGTTAAACGTCGGACCGATAGAGGCATGAGTGCCTGTCTGTGTCTCATGTGCGCATCTAACCAGCCTACCCGGGCCCTCACTGGAGTTAAAATTGAAAATATGCAAAAACGAAAATGCCAATGGTCAGACTCATAAGTTAATGTCAGATGACTTTATAACCACACATACTCTGAAAACAACGGTACGAAGACCCGGGACGGTGGGAGGGTCTCTGATAACGCGAACTATGAAATAAAGCTTGCTTTTTCTTCCTATAACGGACTCAACATGCGTTGTTGTACAAGTTGTTAGTGCGTTGCTCTGTGAAGACTAGAACACTTAAAGACTACACATTAAGGAGAGACGACGGGACAGGCACGTCCTGTCGTCTTTGCTTAGTGTGTGTTGTCTCTGTGTGCTTCAGTCATCATGGTGACATGACATGGAACGAGTTTCGGTGCAGCTCATTTCCAGCTTATGATCGCACTGTAGGCTGATTAAGAGATCGTGCTGCAATGACTGCTTCGGCCGGTCAAAGAGCGACAGACGTTTCACCACAACGCCGCGGCGCGCTCCTCTCCGCCGAGCATACCGCTCCGTTTGCCAGCAGGGCGAGCAGTTTAGAGCGCACAGGCAACTGCACCTCTCTTGTGAGCCGAAGGCAGTGAGCCGAAGTCGAGCGATTTGTTCTTACTCGTTAGAAACTATAGCCTGTGCGCGTGCAAGACCCGTTGGAGGAACATCTCGGGCAGGAAGTGTTCAATGCTCTACACTTGCACTGCCACCTATAAGGATAGGGAAAGGGTTGGCTTTTGTGATTTTCAACTGGTAATTACAAGTCTGTCAGGGATATACTCATGTCCAATATCCATCCACTCCAGGGCTATCCCGTGGAACCGCAGTGCAGCTCCAAGGGCTAAGGAGCACCTGCGATTCATCAAATCAAATTCTAACCATTTTTGCGTTTCGTAGGCTTCAAGTTTTCAAGGAGACAGCGGGGACTTTCCGGACAGTTGGCAGAAGCTCTAAACAGATATAACACTGCATACGACGGCACGTCCTTTGGACAGGTACAAAACATTGTTGGCGACGGTGATCACTTCGTGAGCATACGTAGAATCAGCGAAATATTCTGTGCCATTTTTTTTCTTGTCATCGACGCCTAAAGCGAAATACACATCCTTACTGATCTGCTCTCTTGCGCCACTCTCTTGTAACTATATTTTTTTTGTCGGCCTTTAAGCAAGCGAAACTGCGATCCCGAATATATGGCGCATGCCTTCGAGGGGATTTGACCCCACAGCGACTGTTTTAATACAGCAAGTAATCAAGAAGAAAAGAACCACAAGGAATTTCTCAAGCAAAAATAAAGAAGCCATAAAGGAACCGCGTGCATAACTCACAATTCTGAGGGCACTTAAGTCCGCTTACGTGTAGGAATGCGAAAGCATGTGTTTTGAGGAATGGAAAGGTGCAATAGCTCTCACATCTCGACATCTCGATGGCCACCTCAAACGCGCCTTAAAGCATGCAACTGAAGTTGCGTATGTCATCGGTCCGAACCCCTGTCACAAGCTAGCCTCCAACTTGACTAAAACATGTGAGCCATATATGCGAAGAGAAATGCTATGACATCACCCGGAACGCTGTACGACAAACCGTTGCTCAAAATTTTGATGCGAATGTAACTGCCACCACATTGCGGTCGGCCAGGGATGCCATCGCTGGGGTTTTATCTACACCTTCATGGATTAGGGTGTGGGTGGGGACTTGGTATGACGTCACATTACATCGTTGTCAAGTGACCTGGCAAGATGTCATATTAGACCGTTGTCACGTGACCTGGCATGACGTCACATCGCACAGTTGTCACGTGAATCAGTATGTCTCATTACATACTAGTCACGTGACTTGGTATGACGTCATGCTCATATTATGTCATCAATAATTATACTAATTAATATCGGCGTTACCTAATCACATTGTTACCATTAATTAGGTAAGCTAATGAGCGTTAATTAATTAAAGCTGAGATGCTATTATTGTCATCTTGTGACTCGTCGGCTCGTGTCGTCACATGGTGCCGTTTCTTGCGGACAATTTTCGCGCACATGACCTTGAGAATGCGCCATCTAATGCTTTTGCATTAAAATGAAAAAAAAAGATCAGTACTGAAGTGAAAATCACCGGAGCAGTGGCTTAGCGATCTCACTACCTGCCTCGTATGCGGGAGGTGTGATGTCGATTCCCAGTGCATCTTTGCATCTTCAATTTTTCAATGGGTATAAGATTTGGCATGCCCCTCGTACTCGGAATCACTGGGCTGAAATATTTGGGAAAAATAAGGGTTTCACCCCACCCTTGAGCTCACTAAAAAATTGGCTGGGGCTTAGCTAAGGTTAAGCCTGGATATCTCGAAGCGAAAAGCCGCGGTGATCCGCGATAAACACGTGCTTGCTGCCAATGTCAAACGATGACGCAAAGCGCGCGGCAGCGTGCGCCTGTTCTATGGGCAAGCGCGCCTTATACACCCCTCCTTTCAAATACGCACTGCGCAAGGCTGAGGTGAAAGGTAAAACGGTGGCGAGGAGGAGAAGCGGCGGCGCACATGTGCACTCGGCGCACTCGTGCTCCGACATACGCCGGCTCACGCGAAGCGCGGTGTTGACTAGCGTAGCGAAGCTTTTCGCTTCAAAGCACGAACATCAGCCATGGTGCGCTTAAGGGAAGCTGCACTTGCGGCATTAAAACATAATGAACAAATATAATAACCAAGAAGTGAAAAGACCGCACCATCAACTGTGCCACAACCAGCGTATATATACTTCCAGGTGTCTAGATGAAGTTAATTGAGCGGCGCAGAACGAACGGTCGGATGCTCAAGATCGGAGTGGTGCCAAGTGACAATAAAGTTGGAGCATGTCGAACCAATCCTGTCAGTCGGAAAGGGGCGTAATATATATATATTTATATATAACGTGGGTGGTGCTGATGAACACTCTCAAGGTTAGGTTCTTTGTAAACATAAATATCCCCGAAAGCAGAAGATTTGACAGCCGTCGCCGTAGCTCAGAGGTAGAGCACCGGACGCGTAATTCGGAGGTAGTGGGTTCGGATCCCACCGGCGGCATGTGGTTGTTTCTTTTCTGCTTTTCTAATCAATTAGCTCTAAGCGATAACATATTCAGTAATATTTTAATTTGATCAACACCACAAAATAAATAAATAAATTAAAAATCCCCTGTGCCCCTTGGTTTCTGTGGCTGTTGGCTTCTCTCATATTTATAACGAGCCCCTCATTAACCTTCCCTTGTTTGCTTAATTGCTTAGCGAGGGCCTCGGTTCTGGCAGCCTTGACGCCATAGGAAGCATAAGAGGGTTCTCACACAGCTTCCACCCTCGCCTTTCGATGACGTTCACGTCACGCCAGCGGTAACTCAGGACTTACTACGTCCGCCACTTACGAACGTGGGTGGCGCTGATGAACACTTTCAAGGTTAGGTTCTTTGTAAACATAAATATCCCCGAAAGCAGAAGATTTGACAGCCGTCGCCGTAGCTCAGAGGTAGAGCACCGGACGCGTAATTCGGAGGTCGTGGGTTAGATCCCACCGGCGGCATGTGGTTGTTTTTTCCTCTGCTTTTCTAATCAATTAGCTTTAAGCGATAAGATATTCAGTAATATTCTAAATTGATGAACACCACAAAATAAATAAATAAATTAAAAATCCCCTGTGTCCCTTGGTTTCTGTGGCTGTTGGCTTCTCTCATATTTATAACGAGCCCCACATTCCCCTTCCCTTGTTTGCTTAATATATATATATATATATATATATATATATATATATATATATATTACGCTCCTTTCTGACTGATAAAATTGGTTCAACATGCCCCCCCCACACACACACACACACACACACACATATATATATATATATATATATATATATATATATATATATATATAGCAGGAAAGAGGAATATGACCTATTCTTTTCAATCTGATTGCAGGACAAACAAGCACAGACCAGTGCACGGGCAACAGGGCGAGTGAACATACAGCACTATCCGGATTTCACTTAAACTTCAATGGCCAAAAATCATTTGACAGTAGCACATATGATAGCTGTAGACTGCCTCCATCACACAAATAGGCGGGCGCCCGTCAACAGTGGGAAAAAAAATTAAAGAAAAAAAAGGTCCACTTAAGAATCCCTTGTGTGGGACCCCCGCTTGAGGAACCCACACAAACCGCACTTATGGAATATGGTTTGGTATGAAGCAGAGAACAAGCTACTAAAAAAATAAAGCTAAATGTTAGGTAAAAGGCGACAAAACAAATGGAATCCGGCACAGTCATAAGCAGTTTATGCTCAGGACCCAAAGTTCTCATGCATAAAGAAAGGGCTGTAAATTTCACTTCAAAATTAAAAAAAAAGGCACGTGTTCAGGTAAGCGGAAGTCAGGAAACCAGAGAAGGAGGTCCTCGCTTTTTTTTCTCATTGCGCGGCGCAAGTGTCAGTAGCAGCACGGAATGGCAGATCGAGCAAGTGACCATACAGGGCCCCCTAGGAGGCTTGCACAAGAAGTGACAGCATGCTTCAAATATGTTCTGTCGTGAACCGAGTTTGAAGAAAAACCAATAACACATTTGAAGGAACTAAAGAAGGCGTCATTACGCGTGCAGCTGTGAGAGAAACGGCAGAACACCACACGTAGATTTCTTAAACAAGGTCAGTGTACTTAAAGAAAAAAAAAGTATGATGTGAGAGTAAAATAGAGAATAGTTAGTGATATGCAGCTAGATAAAGATTCACAGTGCTGAGGGAAGGTCAGAATCGTCAGCAGCTGGAAGCTGGAGTCTAAAACAAGAACCTGAGCCTCAAGGCACGACACATGTGTCGCCGAAAAGCTTTGTGAATTATCAGAAGCTTATCAAACTACATCTGTGACTTGATCTGTTACTTGATTCGCTATAAAACCTAGGCGCTCGACATAAACACGTCAACCACGACGTTCTTTCGCCAAAATACCCTTGAACCATTGAAATCACCATAAAATACAATGCGCGCTCCAAGTTATGGAAAAAAAGTAACTTCCAGGACCTAAAGATTTCGGCCTGGGCGATTGCCTCATGGTGGTACGAGAGAGAACAACGGGAGAAGAAAGAACGAAACATTCGCCCATGCTTAGAGAAAAAGAAAGACAGTTCATTCATTCATTCATTCATTCATTCATTCATTCATTCATTCATTCATTCATTCATTCATTCATTCATTCATTCATTCATTCATTCATTCATTCATTCATTCACTTCTCTTCTTTCAGGGCCCGTAGGAATTACAGAGACGTGGGGTATATAAAATCGGCGGCGACTTTCTTGAAAATATTTCGGCATCGGTGATGGTAGCGAAGGAGGTAAGCACGTGGTTCCAGTCATTGGCAGTACGAGGAATGGAATAAATAATACAAAGGCTGGTTCGGCAGTGTGGGATCCTCCTTGAATTTATGATCAACACGCAATGATACATACGATGCAGGAAGGAAAAACTAACCTTTTGCGAATAGGGTTGCTATAATAAATCTCGCTAAAAAGCCGATATTTACGACGCTGCGAAAGGAGGGACAGATCAAGGGCAAATTTCATTACCGAAACGCCTACTGTTCGAAAGTAATTCGAAAAAATAAAAATGTATGGCACGGTTTAGAAACGACTCTAAGGTGCTTGCTACAGTTTTTTGATTAGATTTCAAAACAGAGCACGAGTGTTCTAGTTTCGGCCTTATTAGCGTTTTATACAGGTAAAGCTTAGAGGGATACTTAAGCGACGTTCGAGTCAGCTAGCCTTCTAGGTTTTTGAAGTAGTGTCGTTGCTGATCACGTCTGTGAAGTTACTTCTTCGATTTTGGCAAAAACAGTGGCGCAATCACCAATTCAAAGCGCGATGTTTAAATCTCCCGTGTCCCGCGCTAGTGCAGGAGAGAACAGCGGAGACGGAAACCTCGTCTATGTCGGCCAACGTGACGTCACTTTGAGGAGCCGGGGGTACTTCGGCGCACCCGAGCGAGCTTTCAGCGAGCGTTGTTTCTCGTGCTGCTTGCGTTGTTCTCCGTATTGCGTGCGTTTTGACGTACAAAGCGTGTCAGCCGTCCTTCAGCATCAGCTTCAACACGAGGTAATGCTCTGCGTTCGCGTCCAAGAACAGCTACGGCCGCGACTGTGTCGTCTCCCACTGTTTTCCACAAGATAATAAGCTCACAGCGCGGGCGCTCACTGCTGTGACGAGGTAGAATTTTAGCGGACCAAAGCAAGTGTACTCTGCTCGAAGCACTTTCGTCAGAGCGGCTGCATACAGAGCTTACCCTTAATTTGACCTCTAGAGATTGCTGTCAAAAAGGCACGGATGAACCATTACACAGTTCCTTCGATTTTCTCGCGTATGAGATGCGTGTCACCATTGCCAAGAAGCGCTTCTTCTATAAGTATAAACATGCTGACTTAGGCCCTGCAGAACCTTTTATAGAGGCTCAAGGAAGCGTCGCTCTCCTCAGCTTAGGCGCGGCCAGACCACCTGAGGCATGCTCAGCAAGCAAGCAAGCAAGCAAGCAAGCAAGCAAGCAAGCAAGCAAGCAAGGAAGCAAGCATCGAAGCAAGCATCAAAGCAAGCAAGCAAGCAAGCAAGCAAGCACGCAAGCACGCAAGCAAGCAAGCAAGCAAGCAAGCACGCAAGCAAGCACGCAAGCAAGCAGGCACGCAAGCAAGCAAGCAAGCACGCAAGCAAGCAAGCAAGCAAGCAAGCAAGCAAGCAAGCAAGCAAGCAAGCACGCAAGCAAGCACGCAAACAAGCACGCAAGCAAGCACTCAAGCAAGCACGCAAGCAAGCACGCACGCAAGCAAGCAAGCAAGCAAGCAAGCAAGCAAGCAAGCAAGCAAGCAAGCAAGCAAGCAAGCACGCAAGCAAGCACGCAAGCAAGCAAGCACGCAAGCACGCACGCAAGCACGCACGCACGCACGCAAGCACGCAAGCAAGCAAGCAAGCAAGCAAGCAAGCAAGCAAGCAAGCAAGCAAGCAAAGCAAAGCAAAGCAAAGCAAGCAAAGCAAGCAAAGCAAGCAAAGCAAAGCAAAGCAAAGCAAGCAAAGCAAGCAAGCAAAGCAAGCAAAGCAAGCAAAGCAAAGCAAAGCAAGCAAAGCAAGCAAAGCAAGCAAAGCAAGCAAGCAAGCAAAGCAAGCAAAGCAAAGCAAAGCAAGCAAAGCAAAGCAAAGCAAGCAAAGCAAAGCAAGCAAAGCAAAGCAGAGCAAGCGAGCAAGCGAGCAAGCGAGCAAGCAAAGCAAAGCAAGCAAGCAAAGCAAGCAAAGCAAGCAAAGCAAAGCAAGCAAAGCAAGCAAAGCAAGCAAAGCAAAGCAAAGCAAAGCAAAGCAAAGCAAGCAAGCAAGCAAAGCAAAGCAAGCAAGCAAAGCAAGCAAAGCAAGCAAAGCAAGCAAAGCAAGCAAGCAAAGCAAGCAAAGCAAAGCAAAGCAAGCAAGCAAGCAAAGCAAGCAAGCAAGCAAGCAAGCAAAGCAAGCAAAGCAAGCAAAGCAAGCAAAGCAAAGCAAGCAAAGCAAGCAAAGCAAGCAAGCAAAGCAAGCAAAGCAAAGCAAGCAAAGCAAGCAAAGCAAGCAAGCAAAGCAAGCAAAGCAAAGCAAGCAAAGCAAAGCAAAGCAAGCAAACAAAGCAAGCAAAGCAAGCAAAGGAAGCAAAGCAAGCAAAGCAAGCAAAGCAAGCAAAGCAAAGCAAGCAAAGCAAAGCAAAGCAAAGCAAGCAAAGCAAGCAAGAAAAAGGCTGAGGCTTAACTTGGTTAAGCCTGGAGAATGCGAAGCATCATCGTGTCGCGTAATTTGGAGGCGCACAACCACAGCGACGGCGCGAGGTGGGCCCCCGTTTCTCCACTGTCGTGACGTCATCGTGTCACGTGGTGTGACGTCATGTATCACGTGATTTGGAGGCGCACAACCACAGCGACGGCGCGAGGTGGGCCCCGTTTCTCCACTGTCGTGACGTCATCATGCCACGTGGTGTGACGTCATGTATCACGTTATTTGGAGGCGCACAACCACAGCGACGGCGCGAGGTGGGCCCCCGTTTCTCTACTGTCGTGACGTCATCGTGTCACGTGGTGTGACGTCATGTATCACGTGATTTGGAGGCGCATAACCACGGTGAAGGGCTGAAGTGGTAGCTAAAGTAGTATGCTTCGCATAAAAGCAAGCAAAGCAAGCAAAGCAAGCAAAGCAAGCAAAGCAAGCAAGCATCGAAGCATCGAAGCATCGAAGCAAGCAAGCATCGAAGCATCGAAGCATCGAAGCAAGCATCGAGGCAAGCATGAGGCAAGCATCGAAGCAAGCATGAAGCAAGCATCGAAGCAAGCACCGAAGCATTGACGCATCGAAGCATCGGAGCTATTTATATGCGGCATCGCGGTTAATCGTCGCTAAGCAATTGAGATGAAAGCATTCGACAGAGGTCTGTCTGATTTCGGATGCAAATTTAAGAGAGCAATGAACGCCAACCAAGTGTTTGCAAAAAAACGACGTTTCGCAACTTTACTCGGTTTCTCCATCAAGTTGTGGCATCGGGCGAGTTGCAGCTAGCTTGGCTTTTAAACACACATATAGTTGACCTTTCGGTCACTGAACATAAACTGCAGGTCTAGGAAGGGCGAACGTTTCCGAGGGAGTGATTAATATTTCAAGGCATCTGCTGAGCGCGCCACGACTGAAGCAGCAGTCTTGTGCGCGTATTTGGCTTGGTTCCTAGCGCACGATGATTGCGTCACTATCCTGTGGTTACATGCCTCATAGTGCTTGGCTACTGCGCTTCGCTCATTTTGACATCAGCTTTGTGCTGCTTTATCTTTTCCTTGAAATACTTTATTGCCCCAACCTACAACGCCGGGTACTGAGAAGAGGCTTTTTTTGTACACAACGCCTTGGGCCTTTTCTTTAAGATGACGCTCATTCCGGCGAGCCAGGAGGCGTACAGTGGTGGTAATTGGCTTGAGTATTGTTCGCACTCCTTCCTTTCCGAGAATACGAGCCGAGGTTGTGCTGGCACCTTTTACGCATGGACTGCATACGCGTCCTTCACGCTGGCGTATGCTTGTGCTAGGCGTAGAATTTTTTCATTGCGTCTTTTTTGGTTTCAGGTGATACTTGGGATGAACAAACTAGTATACTTTTCTTTGGAGGTCATGTGAATAAATAGTCGCCATATTCGCTTTTACAACACCACGGAAAGCTGCGGTCTGCACTCAACGCAGCGCCGGATCCGCATCGGCAGCTTCTCCAGTCCTCGAAGTGTCGTCACGACCTCTTGAACAATCACGGGCGGCGGAGGGCCGCACGGTGTGCCCTGCGGCACAGGTCGCATATTTTTGCTAAAAAAGGCAATTCGGGCTTGTTTTTGCCTTATTTGGATGCGATATTCCATTATACAGCATGAAAAACTATCGGACGCCGCTGCCAGCCCGATTTAAAAAAAAAAAGTGCTTCAGTGTGCCTATAACGGGGCTAGTTGCAGCCGAGAACTGGTGGCGTAAGAATCCGAATATGCGATTTGCCAGGTTGGATATGTAGTCCTCGTGCATTTTCCAAGACTTTTTATGTGAACACCAAGGTTTTTGTGTAACGAAAGAGACAATAGTATCGTTAAGAAAATAACAAGGGATCTTATCGTGAGGGCGGCAAGAAATGCACGTGTGTTTGCACTTGTGGTAAGCAGTGTGTCAAGTTTCATAAGAGAATCGCAACATTATGAAAAAATTATGTTAATGTCAGTTTGTAAGTAACGTCCGTCGCAAGGATTAGCAATCATCCGATATACCTCACAATTATCTGCCAAAAGTTTTTATATTTGACATTACGTTGCTCGAAAATGCATCGATATAAATTAGAAACAAAAGAGGACCACCGGTGCACTGAAAGTGCACCGCTGCACCATTAACGAAAACTTATTGGCTACAGTTAGGAAGAAAATCCTTATACCAGCCTATAGTATATGGCCAGCAATGTTAAGAGCACTGAGTTTAAGTAGCAGCAAGCCATTGAATATTGTGCGCACCCACAGCGCGAAACGAACCATTAGTGAAAGATAGGGGTTGTGCTTGGCACTAGAGAAATTTTCTGAAGCCGGGTCGACAAGGACTGAAGAAGTTGTAAGATTAAAGGAAAACATCAAGGTGAGAGGGAATGAAGTGCTCAAGAAGTTTGAGGGTTAATGAGATGGGCCGATAGTAAAGTGCTCGAACAGCACTACCTGATTTATGCAAATGATCCACCTTCTCTACCTTCCAGTTATGAGGGACAGGGTAACACTCCAAAGACTGCAAAAATTTCGCAAAGATTCAGTGATGAGCAAGTAGTTGTACTTTTAAAGAAGTTCGTCACTGTACTTTTAATTACTCAGCAAGAAGAAATCTTCTGCTTCTCTATCAAACAGGACACAAAAACGGAATCCATGATTATCGGATGCATGGGAGAAAAATAAAAAGTACAAAGATCAGGGTAAAAAAATTCAGGCGGCACTTTGCCTCTCTAAAGTGCTGCAAGGCGAAAGTGTTTCCTGGCGCACTGTTTCCTTTTTATTTTTTTTTTTCATATTTTATTTTTATTTTTGTTTTTTCCCTTATTATTTTTATTTGTTATTTTTGTTCCTTTTCTTATTATTTTTATTTTTACTTTTGTTTCTTTTTTCTTTTTTATTTATTTTATTTTATTTATGAAACCCATGCATTCACTAGATGCGCCTTTATACATGCTCTAACCCTGAGCCTTCGTGGCGGAGTAGTAGCGTCTCCAGCATAGAGTTTCTTACTATTACCTAGAGGGAAAGCTGGCGGCGCTGCACTTCAGCCACCATGGACGCCCAAAGCATCATGGGGCGGTGAGCTACTTGTTGCGAGACAGTCGTAGTTTTTTGGGAACTTGGAGTGGCACTACTAAGACGTTTCATTCTGAAAACGCTGTTCGTGTGTGCGCAGACGACTTTCGCACGAACGCAGTGGGCAAAACTCATAGTAGTGAAACCGCGACGACACACGACGCCAATAGAAGGTTTAACTTTTCCGAAATGCCATTAAAAAACCTCTTATAGCATTTAAGCAACAACATATTTTTTGAAAACATATTTACTTTTAAAAGTGCGCCTGTTAATTACGAAATATTAGTTTTTATAGTGTTCACTGCTTGGCCAATAGGAGAGCGAGTCGTCTCTTATTTTGGCCAAACTTTGCACTTAAATGCTTTTCTGCTCGTTTGTTGCAATCATTAGACAAGATATTGAATGTTAGGACGTTTGTAGTTATCAAACAGCTTTATTTTTCTATTATTTTTTGGCCAAAAGTTGCAGTTCCGCAACAAGTAGCTCACCGCCCCATGATGCTTTGAGCGCCCATGGTGGCTGAGGTGGTCACGTGGGGTCTCCATGCAAACTCCCATAGAGGGGTTGTCAGCTTTCCCTCTAGGTAATAGTAAGAAACTCTATGGTCTCCAGTTCAAATGCCAAATGCCTTGGTTCGATTCCCAAACTCGACACAGTTTCTTTTTTAAGTAGTGACGCCGAAACGCGGACACATCTGCCGACACGGCTGCTAACGGCAGTATGAGGCATTAAAGGCTTTCGTCTTTAAAAGGTCTTGATGGGGTACGAGGCGAAAACTTCATTCAATACTTTGCAGCAGTCACTCTCTCAGATTCCAATGGACCTTTTCACAAATTCCGCTGCGCCACCAAGCGGCCGCGCAAAGCACTCTGGGAAAACGGCGCGGCGCCGCGCTCGAGTCTTTTCGTCCGTCTCTCCGACTGCGCCTGATCACTGGAAAGCCTCTCTGCCATCTCGTCGCCATTGCTTTTTCTTAGTCTTCATGTGTTGTCTGCTGTTCCTTTGCATCGCATGACCCAGTTGGATGTTGCGTTCCGCGGCCATGGGTCACCAGCCGAGCACCAGTAGACGCAAAGACCACCGTTCGCTCAATGCATGTATACGTAGAGCCCTAGCCGCTCATGTGCCCATGGTGGTGGTGAAAAACTTTATTTATAAAAGCCTAAAAAAAACGAAAATTATGCAGCAGCATTGCGGGCGGCTTTCAGGCTGCCGGTTGTGGCATCCAGGCAGTACATAGCCACGACGTCCTCTGCCCCGGTCACCAGCCGAAGTTGGAGGTTCGCATGTGCTCGTCGCTCCGCGTCCCGCTGCTGTCCAGCTGCTCGAAATGGGTGTGCCCTTTTCGTTTGGGGCGTGTTATAGCTTCCAGGTGTGTTTTTCTTTGCTGCTGCTGTTGACAAGTCATCAGACAGCTTGGTCTTGCACTGATCGTTCGAGGTCGTGTTGTTTCAACTTCAGCAGCAACTACATAAGCGTGCAACGTTGCAGTCATTTATTCGGAATGCAATAGTATGCCTTTTCCGACGCGAATAAGTGTCCGCGCGAGAGGAGGGCGAAAGGTTTTTCGCCGCCAACGCTTCAGCCACCGCGATTCTCCTTTGCAGACATGTCGAATCTTTAAAAAAGTCCCCACAGAATTGCAGGAAGACTAACAGATAACCACCACAGCAGTGCGCTGCATCATTTTGTTAAGAGACACCAACAACGCGCATGAGAAGACGCACAACGCCTGAACACGGCGGCACAACACAGCAACACGCTTGACAGCAGCCGACGCGGGAGGCGATCGCTCCTTTCTCCCGTCGTGCTTTGCGCGGATCCGCTAGGGGATGGCGCGGCGCTGCAATTTGTGGAAAGGTCTATTTTTGGGAAGGTATTGTCTCTAGGCAGCGACGGCAACGTGCGCTGATAAAATAATTTTTTTTCTCTTGGATTTTTTATACCCAGTGCTAGCGATGACGCAAGCGCACCAGTAGTCGGCTGTCTACGTCGCCTTGGACTCCCGATATATCCCTTTATGTTTGTTCAGTCGGCGTCGCAAGCGCGCGTCCAATCGCAGATGACAGCAGAGAATCGCCTTGAGCAAACAAATCTTGTGAGCTCCCTCCGCCCGGCATCGGTGCCTCGTCGTCGTTCTACCCTAGCGCGTGCGAACATTCGTCCGTAACTTAAGCGGTGAGTCGGACGTCCTTGAATCTCTAGCGCAGCCCCTCCGAGGAACATCTGTTGCTGTACCAATAAACGCCATTCGTGTCGTGTCAGTCATATTCTTTTGTTCCCAAGGGCCCGACTCGCCGTAGTCAGTTTGCGCGCTGTTGCGCTCGTAATCACCAGGTGGTGTGACTGCTTGACTGACAGCAGCGGACAAGCGGAGAAAAACCATATAGATTCCTTCCCCACTTTTACAGACCCCCTTCAACGCATAGGCGCAGGGGTCGAGGAGAGAAGCAATTTAAGGAGGAGCAAACACAGGTGGCGGCAGTCTTGAGAAATGCTTCAAGTATACTTGGGACATGGGTCACGTGAGGAAATACTTCCGCTCTTTCTCAGTTTAGCATAAATGTCATCCTGAAAAACAGATGAATTTTACCCCTCTAATACACTACTGTAATTAGTCTTGCAGGCAGCAGATGGTTAGTAGTTTTAAACTCCAGACAAACCGATTACGACAAGTTGGCTTTTCTTTTGGAGTGACTACCTTGCCGTTGCCGAATCTATTCTGAGTGAAGCTAGGTACGGCCAAGAGCGATCGACTTCATTTAGGGGCGAATTTACATGGCTACAAATTTTACATCAGAAAGCCACGTAGAACCGCATTTTCAACCGAAAAAAGTACAATCATTACATGGTTCAATCTTGGAGTGATATACGACTCTACTCTTTCCTGGCGGGCTCACATTGAGCAAGTTTCTGTAAAAGGAGTTCGGGCCATTGGCATCCTGCGTCAGCTTTGCAGCGCTAGGTCAGGGATGAGAAGGCACACACTTCTGCTGATCTATAAAATGTATGCCCGCGCAATTTTGGAGTTCGAATGTGTTTTATTCTCAGGAGCTCCTGCCTATAAACTTCGCCCTCTTGTGCTCTTGGAGCGTGAGACGTTGCGCCTCTGTTTCGGACTTCCAAAATATGTAGCTAATGTTGTCCTGCACCTTGATGCGCGAATTCTATCTTTATTAGCCAGATTTCGCCTTTTAACAGTCCAAACCTTTTTAAATTTGTGCGACTCTCCTCTCCACACATCCAATGTAATATTTCTTAGTCAACCCGCAGTCTTTTTAAATGCCACCTGGTCTCGTTTGCATACTCCGCAGATATGTTTCCTGCAGTCTCTCCTCGATCCCTTAAACATTCATCTCACAGATATCCATCCAATGTATAACATCTCACCTTCAGTCAAGATTGCATTTGATGACATTTTCCCATCGAATGCCAAGCTGCAGCCTTTTCCTCTCCTTCACGGTTTGTTGCAGGACCACCTAAGGTCCTTTCCTTTTCATATTCTCATTGCTACCGATGCCTTGCAGGATCGTGAAAAGGCAGGTGTGGGCATTTTTTCACCTGCATTGGGATGGCCCTTTTCTCTCCGTCTCCCTGACTTCACTCCAATTTATCTGGCCGAATTATTAGCTGTGATTCCAGCCTTACGTAAATTAGATCCTGCCATTTCCCAAGTCATGGTTATGACGGACTCTCTGTCTATTTGCTCTTCATTATCATCACCCACTGAGTCTCGGGTATTATGCCTCTTTAAGCAGCTGATCCCGCTCCATCTAAATTCGCTGTGGTTGCTTTGGGTACCGGGTCACGTGGGCATTCAATTAAATGAGGTCGCCGATTACTTAGCAAGGGCCTCTCTTTGTGGCCGAATAATTGCTGACCTGCCAACCTGCGCATATACAGCTGCGGTGAGCTTTCGCAGTTACACACTATTTCAGGAATTTTCAGCCTCGGCGCTTACTTCATCTCCCGAATATCAGCACCTTCTGCATCCTTGGAGTAGCAAAGACTGGCGCTCGAGCAGGCTGGAGGTCTCTTTCACGCGTTTGCGATGCCGAGTTCCTCTGCTGAATTTTTACCTTCACAAATCTGGTCTGGCCGTTTCTCCACTGTGCCCATTTTGTGCCGAGCCTGAGACAGTGGATCACTACCTGCTGTTCTGCCGCCGATTCTCTTCTTTGAGGAGGCGCCTATTAGAAATTCCGTTTCACCAGCTGGATCTGCCTGTGTCCACTGCGGTTGTTCTTTCCTTCGGCGCTACTTCGCTTGGACGAAGAAATAGGACTGCGCGCTGTGCTGTCCAAAAGTTTCTTCTAGAAACACAGCGACTCCCATGCTAAATTAATTTTATTTATTTGTTTTCTATTTGTTTTCATTTTTCTGATTATCAAACAGTTCATTTATAATTTTTTTCTCTCTTTCACTCAATACAGAATTGAACCATTCCATGTGTTGCATTCGAATTTGCACATAAAGCCATCACCCCATCTTCGATCTCCCAGCTAACAGGTCCCCTACGTTGCGTCGTCCAATCTGCCAGCCCATACCCTATTACTACTCCTTCTCCTCTAAAACTGCTAATTTTTTCCAACAGTTCACCGCCTGTGTCTTGGCCACTCCTCCGTAGTGGGTATGTACCATTTTACTTGAGGCCAACCAACCAACCATTGCGAGTGCGAATAAACCTCGCTGAGTCTTGTCTCACAAGTGACGGAGGCTACTCTCGATTCCTGCGTGCTATCTGCCGCCACACTGCAGCTACGTTCCTGTCGCCACCTGCTCGGGCCATCCCCCACGGTGGCAACCGTCGACCAACATCTCACTGGCACTTCCGCTGGCTCTCTTGCTGCCTTCGCCGGTGTGCTTCCTCCTGATTCTAATCACTCAGCCGGCAGCAATGACTCCACCGCACCCGCTGCTCCGCAGTCCCCCGGACACCCTACATGGACCATCACCACCCCTCAGTGCGAGCCTCTGACCTTTGCGGGTCTTCGCGGCGACGACGTGGAGGGCTGCTCGACCAGTACAACCAAGTGAGTGCCTATAATCGTTGGGAATTAGCTATGAAGCTTCTCAACGCCTCCTTCTATCTGGCTGCCGTGGTCAAGGCTTGGTTCGTGAACCACAAAGATGCCATCCCGGACGGGACCCACTTCTCCCAGATTCCACAATTTTTTTGGAATCCTTGGAGCAAACCCCGACATCCGCCAAAAAAAAAGTTAGATACACGTGTCCAGATACCGGGCGAATCCTACACGTCCTACACAGAACAAGTACTCGGCCTGTATCGACGTGTCAATAACGCGATATCCGAGTACGATCGAGTTCGCTATGTTCTTAAAGGAACTTCAAAAGGGTGGAAATTTGGGCTGGTTGGTGCATGATCTGAGGCTAAAAAACAGCGCAAACGGGGACGAAGCAGAGAGAGGGACAACGTCGTGTCCCTCTCTCTGCTTCGTCCTCGTTTGCGCTGTTTTTTAGCCTCAGTTCTTAAAGGATTCGGAGCACCTGCTTTCAATGCACTTGCTGCCCAGAATCCTACCACAGTGAAAAATATCTGCACTACTTGTCACCGCTTAGACGACCTTCCGTCGCTTCGCTTGCAAGACACCTGGGATCTCCGCATTCAGCCAAAGTGGACTTACGCTCCCTCATTCGCTCCGTCATCCGAGAGGAACGGCACGGCTTCAACTTACCGCCAGTGGAAGCCCCGCACCCACCTCCGTCCTCGCCTTTGCGTGATGTCATCAAGGATGAGCTCGCTTCCGTCACTCGCCCTACTGCTCCTGAACCATCTGTACCTCGTTTCGTGCCTCTGTGACTCCTGATGTTGCTTTCCCTCCTTCCCACCCGCAGCCAGTCCAGCAGTCTCGCCTCCTTATCCCCGAGACCCGCTATGTGTCCTGTTTGGCGCCCGCCTCGTCCTCGTCTGGTGTGGTTCTACTGTGGAATTCGTGGCCATGTTGTGCGTGTTTGTCGTCGGCGTCAGCGCGACGAGCGTGAATGGTATGGTTACTTCCGCTACTACGCCGCGTACTCGCCGTCTGCTTCACGCCCGACGTTTGCCACCAGTGATCCGCGTCGCTCCTGGTATGGTGACTTCCGCCACGACGACACGTACTCGTCGTGCTTATCGCCCGCCCTTTGCCGCCAATGCACCTCCTCGCTTCTCCTCTCCGTCGACCTCTCCTGACCGCTTTTCGAACGTCCGGCCGTCGAGCTGCTGCTCACCGTCACCGTTCCGCCGCTCCTCATCGTCTCTTCGTCCGCCCTCTCAGTAGTGATGCAGAACTATCGGAAATTTGACTATCGATAGTATCGATAGTTTTTTTGAAACTATCGATAGTGTAAAAAACTATCGATAGTGTTGCTATCGATAGTACTGCTAGCGATAGTACCACTATCGATTGTGAAACTGTCGATGGTAAGGCTATTGACAGTAACAATATTGATATTATGCATTTGTTGGCCAGCGATATTAGCAAAACATTTGCGGTTCCTGATTGGTTTGACGGTCTTATGAGGCTTAATGTCCCAAGGAGACTCAAGCTATGAGGGATGCCGTAGTGGAGGTCTCCGGGTAAATTTCCACCAGCTGTGGTTCTTTAACGTGCACTGGGACAGTTTGGAAAAATACCGGTAACTGCAACCGATGAAAGAACAAACAGCACAAGTTGGGCTGGCTTGCTAACAGAACCGCTGCAGAAATGGTTTTCGCACACATGCTTCGCAACTAGGACATTCGCACGCTAACATTTTATCCAGCAACTTTACGTAGGGAACGTCTGTAGAGCTCGGTGACGCGTGGGCCGCGAAAACGGGCGAGTCCTGTCAGTTACTCATACCATCACCTCCATACCACACACTCGGGAAACCAAGTTTAGGATGCAGTGGATACGCGTGGTTGATTTAACAGTATCGATAGTACTATATATAACAAGTACTATCGATACGGCTATCGATAGTGCTAACAATAGAACTATCGATAGTACTATCGACAGTACTATCGATACTACTATCGATGGTACTATCGATAGCGCGCTATCGATAATACTATTGATAGTCTTTTTACCATCGATAGTTCGATAGTGACTCAACTATCGATAGTATCGATAGTACTATCGATAGTTTTGCATCACTACCTCTTAGACCATTCGCCACACGGAAAACTAAATTGTTCAGTTTCCGGAGGTAAAACTGCACCACCCGCCGACCTCTTAATTCCTTCTCTGCCGCCACCGAACATGTTACCTGTTGATATTGAAGGAACTATTGTAGAAGCTTTGATTGATACAGGCGCCGCTCTTTTCGTCATTAGTTCTGCTCGTGTTCTCACCTTCGAAAGGTGCGCTCTCCCTACTGCGGTCCTCCTCTCCGTGCTGCTAATGAAGTATCGATGCATTCTTCCGGGAGGTGTAGAGCGCGGGTCACTATCGACGGCATCCTGCATCACATCGAGTTCACTGTGCTTCCCTCCTCTGCTCATCCCTTCATCCTCGGCTGGAATTTCCTCCACTCTATGCAAACTGTAATAACATGTTGTTCCTCCTAATCTGTAAGTTACTGAACCTGCCCTTTCTGCCGCTCTTGACCTGCCTTCTCATCACTTGGTTACCACCGCCGACCATGTACTTTATCCCGACTGCGAAGATGTCTCAGTTGCTTCTGCCCACGGCAACGCTGGGGACGTTTTCGTCACACCAAGCCCCCGCCTTCTGTAAAGGGGTATTTTTCTCGTCGCCTCCCCGCTTCACTTCACCAATGGGTCTTCACTTCTCACTACCTTCAACACAACGTCAAAGCCCATTCTTCTGCTCGAAGGCACGGCATTCGCTTATGTGGCTACCGCTCAACCTGTCACTGTCCTTTCCTCTTCCCCATCAAGCATCGCTATTTCGACCAATGCTTCTCCACCTGCACCTATTTAAGCTAGAATCAACACTAATCTCACGCCGGCTCAAAAGGAAGAATTGCTTGCCATTTTGACCAAGCATGCCGCGTCCTTCGATACCCAGTCAACAGTTTTGGGCCAAAACGCCGCAGCTACGCATCACATCCACACCGAAGGTTCGAACATTGTTCGCCGTCGCCCGTATTGTTTGTCTTCTAGTGAGCGCAAAATTATTCAAGAAAATGTAGCCGACATGCTCAAACGCCCCATCATACGCCCTTCTTCAAGTTTTTGGTCTTCGCCTGCTGTGTTGGTCCAAAAGAAGGATGGATCAGTACGCTTTTGTGTAGGCTATCGCGTCCTGTATTAGATCACTCGAAAGGACATTTATCTCCTGCCTCAGATTGACGGCGCCCTCGAATGTCTGCAAGGCGCTCATTAAAGGGACAGTGAGGAGAGCTCTATCGATATTTTTTTTACAGCAAAATCCGACAGTTTGGCATTTCATGGCTTTGTTGCCAATTGGCCGGCAGCGAAAGAAGCATTCATTTCTAAGAAATTTGGATTCGATGTTGACAAAGTTTTTCCCGCCGCTCTGATTCAAACTTGGGATTCTCCTATGACGACACAGGACTAAGTGACGTGAAACATGACGTGCACATGACGTAATGCAGACTCCGTGATTTCTGACGGCCAGCAGTGCGGCCTGGCAGCAGCCGAAAAGAAAGCTACCGCCGACCGCACGTTGAAGGCATCTATCTGCTATTGCGGCCGTCGCTACCGTCGCTTCGTTTACGTTTGCACCGGCGTTTTGCCAGCGTTACGATGGATCCCGTTCTCGAAGTCGTCAACGTAGTTCTAGCAAATAGACACCTTTAGCATACCGTGTACCTTGTTACCGCTAGCGGAATACCGGGAGCCCGCCTACTTGATCCCGATGCTGCAGGCGCGCGCGTAGCTGCCGGATACGTGGCGCCATCTGGCGACGTCAAGGATATTTGCGCATGCATTGGCTGCGCCTCAGTGCTTCGTGGTTTCTCGTGTTCTTGTGTTTCTAGAACCATTGGTTCTAGCAACACTGTTTTGTCCTATGACGTCATCACGCTTGTACTTGCGAGTTTGGCCTGTGGCGGCGATACCTGTATTTTGGTTCTTGCTCTTTTCTACGTTACAAGAGCTTTGTTGTCAGTATGAGTGGCGTTTTTGTAATCAGGAGCTGGTATTCTGTCGATACAAGCCAGCTTCAATTTCTCCTCATCCTCAAGCATGAAGAAGACAAAGAAACAACAGTTTTGGCCTCACCCGTTGGCTTATACGAGCTTAACGTTATGCCATTCGGGCAGTGCAGTGCTCCAGCCACGTTCAAACGCATGATTGACACCGTTCTCCGCGGCTTGAAATGGAGAACTTGTATCTGCTATCTGGACGACATAGTCATTTTCTCTTCGACTTTTTCTCATCACCTTGCTCTCCTCGATGAAATTTTAATTATACTTCCCGAGGCCGGCCTCCAATTCAACACGAAGAAATGTTGCTTTGTTTCCACTTTTATCAATGTCCTCGGCCACGTCAGTAAGAAGGGTGTACTGCCTGACTCTGACAAAGTAGCTGCCGCTCTGCATTTTTCCCGTCCAATGCGCGTTCAAGACCTGCGAAGTTTTCTGAGACTAGCGTCATACTTCCGTCGCTTAATCCGAAGTTTCGCCTCCATCGCGGTCCCTTTGCATCAGATTCTTGGCGCCAGCACGCCTTTCGTTTGGTCTGAAGCCTGCGAGACAGCCTTTACGACCTTAAAGCAGGCTCCCACATTTGATTCGATATTGCGATACTGAGCCACTTCGATGACAACGCCCCAACAATTTTACGCTCGGACGCCAGTGGACACGGCATTGGTGCCGTTCTTTTGCCGGGCCAGCGCTCGGCGCCAACTTCATTGCTTCAAGCTGGTCGACGACATCCTTTTGTGGCGCAATTATAGGTCACTCCTGGGTACCTGTCATATACCACGTTCTCTTCGCCATGCAGTTTTGCAGTCATTCCACGACGACCCCGTGGCCAGCCTCTTAGACTTCCAGAAAACGCATTACCGCATCAAGCGCCGTTTCTTTTGGCCTGGCGTCTCAACCTCTGTTCACAAATATATTGCCTCTTGCATCCCTTGCCAACACCGCAAACGCGCCACGTCTCCACCTGCGGGCCTCCTCCAGCCTCTACCCTGTCCTTTCTCTCCTTTCGAAGTCGTTGGAATTGACCTCTACGGTCCTTTACCATTAACTCCATCAGGAAACCGCTGGATCGTCAACGCCATTGGCTACTTAACCAGATAAGCTGAGACGACCCCCTGTTCCGTCCTGCTCTAGTTCTGAAATTGCCCTTTCCTCCTGAATGCCATTCTTCTGCTCCATGGAACCCCTCGTGTCTTTATGAGTGACAGCGGCAAGTCATTCCTTTCCAACATCCTTGCTGAAGTTCTTCATGCTTCTAGAACTGTATACAAAGCCGTTTCCGCCTGTCACCCCCAGACCATTGGGTTCACAGAACGCTTTCATCGCACCCTGTCAGATATGCTCTCCACGTATACCCAGCCCGACCACATCAACTATGACACCATGCTCTCTTTCATTACCTTTGCTTACAATACTGCCGTGCAAAGAACAACCAGCTTTTTGCCTTATTTTCTTGTGTATGGCCGCCCACCTATATACGTTCACCCTGGAAGCATCTTTCTTCTCTCCCCCCCCCCCCCCCCCCAACGTCTTCCGCCCTCTCCCACGAAAAATTTACTTCACGTCTTGCCTACTGCCGCACCATTCCCCGACTGGATACTGACGCCTTCCAAGCCTCCAGGAAAAGTACCTATGACTTCAACCACCGTGCTGTGCCCTTTTTCCTTGGCGATGAAGTGTTGCTGTGGACTCTCAGTGCATACCTTCGGCTTGTGGAAAAGATTCCTCAGTCGCTTTATTGGTCCGTGCACCGCTCTTGAATAAACGTCCCCTGTGAACTATAGCGTTGCCCCTGCCAGTCCCGTAAATGACCGTCGTTGCCGCAAAACAGAGACCGCCAATGTTTCGCGTTTAAAGCTCTTTACCCGTCGCCCCACTTCGCTATTACCTGCGCCTGAGCCGATCGCTTTCGGCCGTGAGGAAAGAGAGAAGAATATATTTGTGAGACAGGACAGACGAAGAAGACAGAAGACTGGCGCACAGTTCAAACTGTTTGATAGGCTGACTTGCGCGCACAAAGAACTGAAAAACTGCCGGTATCAACAAGCGTGCTCTGTGGTTGTCGAAAAACAATTACTGCCGCTCTCGAGAGCGCTTATGACGAAGTTTCCATAAGGCGCGGAGAACACGTACGATAATCCCGAACAATGCAGTACCAGTCATGCGAAGCGAAGAACATTCCAGATAAATGTCGTCGCACCCCTCGTCGGAAACAATGCCGCGTGCCGGCGGTTTTCAGCATAAACAAACAAACATTACAAAGCTTTGCGGCAATATGGCAGACGGCCAGGTGCGTACATGATAGGTTGCGAAAGCCCGCAAACTTGAGGAAAATGTGCTCCTTTAGCCATTTTGCCAGTTGTTGTTGCAAGCGTGATTGCAGTCAACTCTTGGAGCGCCGCTGTATCATAGGCAAATACAAAGAAAAAAATTCGGCCGAGACGCTTAAGACTGCTTACGTACGAGCAGGCGAAAGCATTACTGCCCCTGGGTGCACTGACACACCACCCACACACACAAAGGCGCGCGTATGACACCACTCGGAACGCTGTACGACGAACGGTTGCATCAAAATTTTGATAGTTTCTTTTTTGAAGAAAGGAAATGGCGCAATAACTGTCACACACTTCGGTGGGCACCTCAACAGCACCTTAAATGAAGAGGTAAAGGGTCTGGGAAGGCATACAATTGAAGGTGCATATGTCGTCGGTTGAAATCACTGTCGCAAGCTAGACTCCAACTTGCACATGTAAGCTGTATGAGACAAGAAATCGTATGACACCAGCCTAAACGCTGTAAGACAAACGGTTGCGTCACGCTTTTGGTACGAATGTAGTCGGCAAAACTGGCGCCGCATTGAGGTCAGCTAGTGGGGCTATATACTATAGACGAACCACATGTACTATCAGCGTCAAATGAAATGCGAACAAAACACCTGAAACGCGAGCACAAAAAATCAAGCATATTAGAGGCTGGAGGTGAAATACAGGCGTAAGCTATTAACATTTCAGAAGAGCGGTCTTTTCGGCTTCGATGGGAAAATCAACTGGTCATGTATTTTGCCTCCCTAGTATAATATCTCCGAGTCGTGCTGTTCGCGTTTCAATGGGCTTGTTCGCGTTTCAATTGACATGATTGTCTGAAATGGCGGAGCTCTGCTTGCTCTGTGCGTCTTACGGCCGCTTGATGATGTTACCCCATTTTCTTGCCATCGCTGGGATTTTCTGTTGCATCTGCGAGTACACCCACCACCACACACGCTGCCGTCTTTTCTCGTAAAGGGATTAGTAATGCTTTAACATTAACAGCAGACGCGTGATTATAGGGTCTTTTATGCGAAGCATACTAAAATAGCCCAACCCAGCTCCTCGAGCGCGGCGGTGTCGTTACCATTGACCTTTCGTGACCTCCATGTCATACCACGTGATGCGTGACGTCACAGCAGATGAAAAACTGGGGCCCAACTCGCGCCGTCGCGCGAGGCGTCGTGACCAAGGATGACCACGTGGTGCGTGACGTCACAACAGATGAGAAACGGGGGCCCAGCTCGCGACCAAGGAGGACCACGTGATGCGTGACGTAACGACATAAGAGAAACGGGGCCCCAGCTCGCGCCGTCGCGCGAGGCGTCGCGAAAAATGTGTTTCCTGCTTCTGCCGCTAGGTGCGCTGTAGTGAACACGTGATGCTGGAGCGGCGGTATAGACCAGATTTTTTTACCCTCGCACGCAGGCTGCGGACGCGCGCCTACTCTCTACGCCAGTCGCCATCTGTCGGCGCGCGCGGCCCGAGGGACTGCGGGTCGCGCCGGCGCCGCGCATAGATCGCATGTTTACGTGTTCGCTTCTGCCGTTTTGTGCTCCATCAGCTAACGTATGAGGGTGTGTGCTGTGCGTCACTACTCACATTTGCCCTCTTCCAGACAGTGCTGCGGTTATCTTGTGCGCAGTTACTCGTTAACGTGACATCCGAGGGTAGTCGACCAGGTATAGTGTACCGACTGGAAACCGGCACTTCGAAGCAGATTTCTGCGCTGTCGTGTCGTTTGTTGTCGCCTTTTATGTGCGATATCATCTATGATAATTTTATGCATCAGAATATAGATCTATTGATTTGACTCAGTGGAATAGTAACTGGATAGGCGAGCTACAGACTGAAGGTTGTCCCGACGGAGCGCGTGTTTTCGATCACTAGTACGTGTTCGGCATCCTTGCGCTGAGCTTGCTCTTGTTCCCATTAAACACATTTCATGCACAGGATTGTAAGCACGACCGCTACCGAATCCAGCTGCTTTTTCCGCACACATGTCAGAGGTATCTGGGGGGTAAAGGTTTATCTATAGTATCTTTCTGCTGTTGGTATCTACCTTAGCTTGGTTTGGTTTATTAAGGTTTTACGTTCCAAAGCGACTCAGGCTTTGAGGGACGCCGTAGTGAAGGGCTCCGGAAATTTCGACCACCTGGGGTTCTTTAACGTGCACTGACATCGCACAGTACACGAGCCTCTAGAATTTCGCCTCCTTCGAAATTCGGCCGCCGCGGCCGGGATCGAACCCGCGTCTTTTGGGCCAGAGCAGAGAGCCGTAACCACTGAGCCACCGCAGCGGTGCGGTATCTATATTATTCATAGGAAAATATGCGCGATTTCATTACATTTTCCACACTTAGCCAAACGCCTACGCAACGCTCTCACACGCGGCGAGAGCTCCTGAATAACATAACGCGACTTCGGACCTCAGAATTAGTGAAAGCTGGATTAGCTGCTCATATCTATTCAAGCTTTTATAAATTAAGCGAAAGTACGTTTTTATGCACAAGGTTGCATAAACCATGACAAAATTTGTTTTCTGTTGGCGCTGCGACTCAGTTGAGCTCACAGCGGTAATTTGTTGATAAACTGGCGCGGCGACAAGAAAGCCGTTTGTGGAAGTGGGGGGGGGGGGCTTTATGGCCGGCAGGAAGGAATAAGAGTGCATGGGAATTGGAACTGCATACTAGCCGCACACCTAATTCTTGATATTGAATAAAAAGTTTCTTTGCGGTGGAGCACCAAGACGGAATTCGATATAAGCACGAGCGCGTTCTAAGCGCCGGCACAATTAACCTGAATGTCAAACTAAATGTCATTAAAACGCGTCAATGTTATCGCTTTGATAACGTAAATACTTCCTGCAACACAGCCACGCAGCGGAAGTATGCTCGACAATGTTTTTTTAGCGCCCGAAGCGCGGCTATATGCAGGCGCGGCCGCGGAACTGCCGCAGCCCCGCAGTCCCCAAAGAAACGCCCGCACCGCGGCGCGCCAGTCGGTGCAAAATGGCCGCGCCCAGGAGAGGCTCAAAAATCTGGTCTATACAAGGGGGTGCGCCTGCCTCTGCTAGGCGTACACGGGATAGCGATGCCTCCTGGAGTCCGGGCTGCTCGTTGGAATGAGAAGCAAAAGTTGCGGCGTGCTACAGAGACTGATGAAGAGCGTGAAGAACGTCTAGCCAAGCGGCGTGCTCGATATGCAACTCGGCGACAATATGCTTCGCATCTGACTAGGCTTAACCTAAGCTAAGCCTCAGCCATTTTTGAGATCGACAGCGGAGTAACGGCTATCTGCGAGGAGCCGATAACGCTACCCTAATTCTCTTACATTCAAAGCTAATAACACTTGATACGCTTTTTTAACCCAATAACCTTATGGCTCCAGCTCTGCCGAAAAACCGGCCTTCTCGTCGTCGGCGTCGGTGTTGTGAGCGAAAAATCCGCGGAAAAGCAACCTAGGTGGCCCACCTTGGTCACATGACTTTGTGGCTTCATCACAACCTGCCCGCCCGATCGTGACAAAACTGGCCACCGTGGCAGGCGGCAGTCAAGTTAATGACAGGTCGCGAGAGGTTGCTCGGGAAGAGAAATCCGGGTCTCAGAACCCTCACCGATGGCAGCACCTGCTATCGCAGGGCAGTGGCGCATCGCTTAACCGCTGCACCACAGCGCCAGGAGGGGTATGATGATTCCCAGGAATCTATGAAAATAAAGTGGGGAATGTCCAATTCCGCATATATGGACCTTAAGCCATAAACGCTCTCGCGTCATATTATTCAGCTTTTCTCAGTGACGCCTCCAGTTTTTCTCTGTACTATAAGAAGGTATACCTTGTGTTTCAGTGAACACTTTCAAAGATTCTTAATATAGGGAGCTGAAATAGAAAGAAATACTCTCAGCCATGGCAGACAAAATTTAATATAAAACAATTATAATCAGTTAGTAAATTAGCTAAAACTCGCTAATTACTTTTAAATTAACGCCACATGGTGGTTGTAACAGAAAGGAGTTCGAAAACAGAGATAACGCATTGCCATATCTGTTTTTTTTTAGCGGAAAAAAATGTCCCCTAAAGCTCCGTTGCGCGAGCAACATCGGAGCTGTTCTTTCGGACGAAGTCGAAACTGAGCGCGTAACATGAGCAGGAAGCTCGGTGCGAACACAACTACGCTAATATTAATTAACTATTCACCTAACTGTAATAATTTTTATAGTAAATTATTCATTACGTCCGCCGCAGCCCGTTTCTCCTCCCACTTCTCTCTCTCTCTCTCTCTACACATATATATATATATATATATATATATATATATATATATATATATATATATATATATATATATAGATGTACATATATATGAGAGAAGGCGACAGCCACAGAAACCAAGGAACACAGGGTATTGTTATGTATATTTATTTGGTTGTGTTGATAAATGGAGAATATTAATGAATATGCTACCGCTTAAAGATAACTGATTAGAAAAGCAGAAAAAACAACCACATGCCGCCGGTGGGAATCGAACCTACGACTTCCGAATTACGCGTGATGTTCTGCTTTCGGGGATATTTAAGTTTTACAAGTGACCTAGCCTTTGTTCATCAACGCCACACCCCCGTTCATAAGCGGCGGACACACACACACACACACACACACACACACACACACACACACACACACACACACACACACACACACACACACACACACACACACGCACGCACACACGCACGCACACGCACACGCACACACACGCGCGCACACGCACGCGCACACACACACACACACACACACACACACACACACACACACACACACACACACACACACACACACACACACATATATATATATATATATATATTAGGGGTGTGCGAATATTCGAAATTTTCGAATATAATTCGAATATTATATTTTTAGTATTCGAATTCGATTCGAAATCCAAGTATTCGTGTTGTCTCGAATATTCGACCCGACGCGAATATTCGTATCTAGCCGAATATTCAATGTGAGCACCGGCGTTCATTTCGGTCCGCAAGCCCTATTGACAGACATAACAACAAGGCGGCGCCCAGAGCAATGCGCATTCCTTCCTCCAAGGGCCATGCCGTAGCTGACTGCGCTGGTGAGCTTCTTTGTGGCTATACCTGCGAAGCTGGTATAGTCAGAGCTGTGCACGAAGTACCTCGCAATACGTGCCAGTTCAGTGCCAAGTGAGAGGGCATTTTCTGTGGCTGGAGGAGTCGTTTCAGCCAGAAGGGAACTACTTCTGCCTGACCATGTGGAGCAGCGGGTTTTCCTTCACGACAACCTTTCATGTTCATCCCAGCAACGCGCGTTCGTGCTGATGGCAAGCTAGCCTTAATCAATGCTGTGTACCAGCCATCGTCTCTGATATTTCCACTCTTCTAAGAATAATGTTCGAGACTGATACTTTTTGTACAGCCACACACACCTTTTGTGTTCATTTAATCATCGATAGTTGAACTGTGATGTTCTTCGGTGCTCAAATAAATGTTTTGTAGTGGTTAAATGCGTCTGTCCTTGATTATTCGATATTCGATTCGATATTCGGAGCCAAGTATTCGTATTCGATTCGTATTCGAAGAATTTGATATTCGCACACCCCTAATATATATATATATATATATATATATATATATATATATATATATATATATATATATATATGAGAGAAGCCAACAGCCACAGAAACCAAGGGGCACAGGGGATTTTTAATTTGTTTACTTATTTTGTGGTGTTGATCAATTTTTTTTAAATATTGCTGAATATGTTATCGCTTAAAGCTAATTGATTAGAAAAGCAGAAGAAAAAACAACCACATGCCGCCGGTGGGATCCGAACCCACGACCTCCGAATTACGCGTCCGGTGCTCTACCGCTGAGCTACGGCGACGGCTGTCAAACCTTCTGCTTTCGGGTTCGCTGAAACACCAGGTTTATTGTTCACGCATATTTCAATAAAAGAAGGTGCAAGCTTAGCCCTTTGTCTGTCTCGTGTTGTCGTACTATCTGTACACTGTTTCCTTGCCCTAAGGTTAGAAAAATGCACAACCAAACGGAGATGAGATACCTTGCCGCGCTGATGTAATTACAGGTAGAATTGAAACCACGGCGCCTCAAACGAATCCGTATTCGCCAGCGGGTCCGCAAACCCCCTTAACCGCTGGGAACGAAGAACCGAAACTGATATCCCTGTCACACGGGCACGGCTGAACTCCACGTTTGAAGGCAGCCTTTATCTCCAGGGAGATGCGCGCCGTGTCATATGGCAGTCCTTAAGGGAAGGAAGTTTAAAAAGTTTCTAGCAAAAGGAGATCCAGCATCTCCTTCGAAGGATGGAGAACTGTAGCTTACAATGTGTTTTACTTCCGAGTAAGTAAATGACGTATTTCTTCAAGAAATTTGTCTTTACTGCCGCCGCGGTGGCTCAGTGGCTATGGTGCTCGGCTGCTGACCCTAAAGACGCGGGTTCGATCCCGGCCGCGGCGGATAGAATTTCTTTGGAGGAGAAATTCTTGAGGCCCGTGTACTGTGCGATGTCAGTGCACGTTAAAGAACCCCAGGTGGTCGAAATTTCCGGAGCCCTCCACTACGGCGTCTCTCATAGCCTTAGTCGCTTTGGGACGTTAAACCCCGTAAACCAAACCAAACCAAATTTGTCTTTACTGGTAACTATATTGGTTTTTATCGCATAAAATAAGTATTTCGGCACGGTTAGTTGTGTTTAATTCTAGCGACTGCACTATACAATGATACTTAGCGCTTGGCGGCTTGCCTTGACTACGCCATTTTGTTTGTTTTGATCTGACACATGCATGCTCGCCCCTCGGACGAGTACCCGTGTAGCATTCTTCAGTGCAATGTAGCGCTATATGGAGGATGACGCATTCGCGCAACGTGCACAAACTGCGCTAGCGAAGCGTCAGAGCAGAAAATTCGCAGCACCGCAATTCATTACATAGCCTTGCACAACGCAGCACATGGTGCGCAGCAGAACGGACAAAAACACGTTGCTGAGAACGCGTTCTTTGTTTGTTGCGCATTTTTTTCATGTGACAACTGCATTCTGTGAGAAAACAGTATAAAAAAATTTCAGTTGTTTCGAACGTTATTCTTTTATGTTTGTACAGAATAATCCTCTCAGAAGCTTGTCACAGGCCGTGTGACACGGCGACAACTACTTTGAGGCGAAACTTCCTTGAGCTCCATGTCAAGGATGTTCAAGCGAGCTCCGAGTCAGCCGTGTGACCAAGCGCACCAGAGACCTAAGCACCCGGAGTACCTGGGATCGTTAGCAAGCGCTGGAAGAGAAGTGTTCAGTGATGAAGAGTTGGTTAGAATTACATCTTAAGAAAGACAGGACCCAAATTTGCGGATCGCTAGGACTGCTGCGAAAAATTGTCACCATTTAAAGAGAGTGACACCAGGACGCCGTAGCGAGAGATGTCAATGATGAGCCGGACAGAAACTGTCCACTGGTGCCCTCTCGTTGCGTTGTAAGGAATTGTTCCGAGCAACAGCATATATCGTAAGGATCATCAAGTAATCTTGTAACAAATTCATGAAAACATGTACAGGCATGATGAACTCTGCGTTGTTAAGAAACAAGGTGGCATCGAAGACAGTTTGAATAAATAAAGTATTACAACGCACTCGGGTCACATATACAACATGTCAACACATCTGATCCCGAAGCTCTTGAACTAAAATAATTTGAGGCTTATGGTGACGGTACTAATTCACGCGAGAAATGTCGCGTGTGGAGGAAGAAACTTCATATATGTAAAGGCGAGTCGCAAAATTCAAAATATGTTTTAACTCTTGAAGGACGAAACCTAGAAATCAAGAATCAACTCCACCCTTCCACACACAATGTAGAATTGGCAACGAAGTTCTGCAATTTCCAGGCAGAGACCTAGTATTTCTCGTTCCAAAAAAAAGACTGCGCTTCATAAGCAGGCACTACGGTGTGTAAAACGCTTAGCTGAAGACGCGACGGATTTGCATGTGGCAAATCATTTGCGGTCAGTACCTCTCTCCTCTGAAGGTTTATTGTCGAATTTACGCAGCCCGCTCCACTGAAACAAGGTCGATATGCGTACACCAATAAGAGATATCGTCACACAGATCATCATCATCATCATCACCATCAGCCTGGCTACGCCCACAGAAGGGCAAAGGCATGTCCCTTGTTTCGCCAATTAACCCTGTTCTTTGACAGTTACGGCCACCGTATCCTCGCAAACTTCTTAATCTCACCCGCCCACCTAACTTTCTACCGCCCCCTGCTACGCTTGATTTCTCTTGGAATCCACTCCGTTACCCTGAAGGACCAGCAGTTATCTGGCCTTCACATTACATGCCCTGCCCAAGCCCATTTCTTCCTCTTGATTTCGACATTACCCCGTGTTTGTTTCCTCACCCACTCCGCCCGCTTCCGATTTCTTAACGTTACACCTATTATTTTTCTCTCCATAGCTCACTGCGTTGTCCTTAACTTAAGCTGAACCTTATTTTTTAGCCTTCACGTTTCTGCCCCATAGGTGAGTACCGGTAAGATACAGCTGTTGTATACTTTTCTCTTGAGAGATATTGGTAAACTGCCATTCATGATTTGAGAGAACCTGCCATATGCGCTCCACCCCACTCTTATTTTTCTAGTTATTTCCCTCTCATGATCCGGATTAGCGGCCACTACCTGCCCTAAGTAGGTATATTTCCTTACCACTTCCAGCACCTCGCTAACAATTGTGAACTTCTGTTCCCTTGCGAGACTGTTCATCATTACTTTGGTCTTCTGCATGTTAATTTTAAGACCTACCGTTCTGCATTGCCTGTCTAACTCAGTCATGCTTTGCAGCTCATGTGAGTGACTTAGCAAGGAAAAGTCATCAGCGAATTGCATATTACTTACGTATTCTTCATTAACTCTGATCCCCAACTGTCCCCAATCCAGGCCTGGGAACACCTCCTGTAAACAGGCGGTGAATAGCATTGGCGAGATCATGTCTCCCTGTGAGAGATATGTGATGCAAAGTAACTTGGGAAACGCAATACTTTCACCATTCCAAATATCTGATGTTCGACGCTACCTTATGCACTTTAGAGACGTCTAGAGTAATAAACACAACTATTCAGTGCCGAATGTCCTGGATGCGGCTTGACTTGAAGCCGATTTAGGTAGCACTGGACAAATATTTTTCCCTTATGAAGGTGGCTATGCAGCGCTGTGTAGCACCATTTAAATGAACTTCGTATGAGTCGAGGTTATAAGAAAATGGGAACAATATTTTCTAAAACGCAATTGTCGCTTTGTTTTATTCAGCAACAGAATTTGCCTTTGATTGCCACTTCGTGGGTACCCCATGGTTTTAGCCCAAGCCAGCCATCATGGAGATCCTCGAACATGATTTTAATCATACCAGAGTAATTCGATGACCCTACTATAAAAGTGCGTAGGTGTGTCGACACTGAAAAAGAGCAATGTAGAGTACACAAGACGAAGCGCCATTTTGTACCTCGCTGTCTTTTCTTGTGTTGCCGTGCCGAAACGCACTTATACCATTATATAATTTGTTCACTTCCTTCCGAATAAGTACTTACAAGTCAACTGCATTTCTGACAGGACTGCGTTTCAATTATCGTTCTTTTTTCTACTTAAGGTTCAATGCCACCATGGCCTGTCCCCAGTAGTATAATTTGCCCGTTTAATCTCCCACTACTTGTAAACGGTACTACCTCTTTAAAAGCAATAAAGTAATTTCGATCAGTTTTTCCCCTTTCCACTTCAACTTTTTAAAGCTGTATACTAGAGATCGTTATGTAATTTCACTTTAGAATCCCCTCTCTTGAAGCCCGTATTCGACGTGAGTTAAAATAAGCAAGCTTTCGCTCACTCCTAAAAATCTCTTTACTCCAAACAATTGTAACAAGTGTGATTATTGCCTCTAAACTGCAAAAAATCATCCTGCTTTTCCAGTTCTAGCAGCAGTCATCACGAGGGCGCCAGATCATGTTAAGATACCTGTTGACGGTACTTAAAGTTCAGCTGTCGTGATCCGGCGCACGTAATTTTTAAGACGGCACTAGAAGTTAGCAACGTAAGGGTCACCGAATCGGCAGCATGTGGAGTGCACGTTTTGACAATGAGATGTTCTCGTATTGTGCGTGTTGTGCGTTCAGAGACAACTAGAAAGGGATTTGATCATTTTTCTCTTTATATCCCCAGGCACGTCCGTTTTCTTTGCAATTTCTCAGATTAATTAGTCTAAAATACATAAAGAAAAACAATGGAGGGGGAATTTCGTGCTTTCGATGTAATGGCACGGTGTGACAGAATGTTATTTCTTCGGTTCTGCCTTTCATTTCTTGTACGCGCGGAGGTCGCATTAAAGAAAAAACCCGAAGCTCATGAGGATCGTAGTCCTTCTTGTAATGCAGGTGCACAATAATGGCGCATGCAAGCAGGCAGTTCTCCCGTTTATTGGCTCATGGCACGGTCAATATGCACAGCGCCGGGTTGAAAACAGCTCTGCAAACAAGATTGGCCACGGCAGATTCGTTAAACATGCAGCCTTGTTCCTAGGGTGAGAGCTGAGGAAAAGTGAGAAAGAAAGATAAAAAAAAAATAAAGAGCTGTGACTGGGAAGAACTTTGATCGTTACGCACAGAAATTTTGCCGTCTGCTGCATAGGTAACAAGACGGTGAGACAAATGGTCACACGCTTTACAACACGCACGGGGCTGATGGCGCCAGCGAATAGCTATGTCAATAATGCCTCTGCATTGGAACCGCTCTTGAAAACACGACACCGCGGGTGCGGAGATGAATGAGAAAGCAGCAGATCGAAGGCTTATAGCCCGCGTAGTCGCTAGGCCGTGGCACACTCGGATCTTGCTGACGAGAAAGGACAAGACCAGGACATGGCCCTCTGGAGCGCTGGGCTCCTTCTCGCGGCACAAGTGGCTCTGCTGCTTTCGTCCGACGGTGCCTTAGCACAGCTGAAGGGCAACATCTGCGGTACGTGTGCGGGGTGGGTAGTGCAGATTTTGAGACGTCGAGAGCGAAATGCTGTGTGAGTGATTCCGATGCTGTACCATGGCGTCTGATGCCAGAGCGGCCGGCGCAGTAAGTGCATGCTAGACATGACGGTAAAGGTTCCTTACCTAGAAGGGCACTTAGATTAGTCCACGTTGAAACTGCAGCATTCTGCATGCTTTACGGTGTAACGTGCTGCGTTGCACAATATATTTTGGCACGCAGGCTCTCCTGCCTGCGGACAGCAAAGCCTGCGTGTTGTGCGTAGTCAGGTACATATACATGCATGCAGCTTCACATCTTGGTGTATTTTGTTTGCATTTAAAACATCTTCTTTGCCGAAAAAGGTCAGCGTAGTGACTTTCAAGGCACTTTCTACAAACGCAAAAATAATTGCTTAAGGTTGTATCAAACTAAGGCGCACTGTTGTGCAACATGCTGACTATTGCAAACTCCACAGAGCGGAATATAAAGGCCGTTGAAGTCGGCAAACATTATTGATGAAATTCCCATGAAAAGAATTTATCGAAGATGCCTCTAGAAGGAAGTTTTGTGCTATCAGAGCGCCAGGCTACACAACGTGCATGTTCTCGAGCGAACTATATACTCTGCATGCTCCTTTCAATCCTCCCATGCGCAGATATGGATGAAGCCAAGATGACGGAAGTTCTGGACTGTATCTTGTCCAAGTCGCCCAAGGGGGTAAGTCATGTGCCCAACTGCAAGGGATTTCTGCCCGTAGTATTCGTTTAGGAATGAATAGGTTTGATAAAGATTGACAATTTCGATCAAATGCCGCACTACTTTGAGCATCTACAGTAGGAGAAAAAAGACTACAGGACACGCGATGAGGAAACTAGAAGCACATGCGCCTTTTTTCAGATATCTCCTTATCTAACTCACGTCCACATGTTTAGTCTCTAGCCATCTACTAAAAACAGTGTTATTGGCTTTGGGTGCCGCTCTCGAGTCGTGGAGACTTTTGTCCCCGACAGCACATCAGTACGTGAGTAGCAACATTCACAGCCGTGCAAGAGTTATTTGCATTCAGTATACAAAGGCACCTCGTTATTTCGTCGACTTATGAGTAAAAATCTACGGAGCGCCAAACAATCGCGCTTACTGTCGAAAACCAGCCGCTTCCAGCGCCATGCATGATGCTATGTATAGCCAAATCGCTTACATGCGTTCTGAGAATGCTGGAGTTATGAAACAGATTCTGATCGCTATATATTAGACGCACAACTTATTATACTCCGGTAAGTCCGTAAATCAATATGTATCCGGTCAATACGTGTAATAGGTATCAATAGGTGTCAATAGGTGTCAATAGGTGTCAATAGGTGTAATCCGGTCGCAGCTGTCATTTTCTCTGTGTCGAGCGACAGCTGTTCGAAAGCTCCGATTGAACGTTCATTTTTGCTGCTTCAAATTAAGGCTGCTTCAGCCGTACGTGTTACCTTTTGTTTCCCGCTTATAGTTGCCCAATTTAAGGGCGCTAAATTCAGTTCCTAAAACGACCAGATGGGGCGCTGTCGAGCATACTTTGAACGATGGTCTCTCTTTTCTGGGCTTGTAGTGCTCGGCGCTTCCGATTAAAGGTTTTAATGTATTTCATACGTCGTTGACACTGGGACAGGTACAGTAGACAGGTACATCGGGCTAGTCGACGCTTCGTTACTAAAGAAGGTAAAGTAAAAGAAAAAGTCGCAGTACATTGTCTGCTGTGCAGGACGAACGCTACAGCAGATAAGTATTTACTATAGAGGAGTTGGGTTAAAAAAAAAAAAGAGACAACATGCGATGTAATTCACGAAGGGATATCATTTTTTTTTTGTTGACACTTCGTCCGTGGGTGGGGTAACATTCACCTCCGACGACACATTATTAACAACGCCGTCGATTTACCCCGCTGCGGATACAGGAAGTGTGGCTGATAGGCCATAGCTGAAGTATGACAGATACTGGCTTTTGGCACAAAGTTGCGGACCGTTTTCAAGGCAGCCACAAGCAACATGAATTAAGCCCATCTGGACAGCAAATGAAAACTGAAAATTGCTGAGAGCTTCGCACGCATCTTACATAAACAGCCCACACCCCATACAGCCCCCGGTGCCTATTAGTGCACCCACTTTGCCGATGGTGCTAGCGAACCACATTACCATAGATGGTGCATCCATCAAAGTGCTGCGAGTTATTCGACGTACCTATACCTCTGCCCTCGGACCCACCCGCTATGGACGAGATCTACGCACAGAATTTTGCGGACAAAAGTCCACATAAAAAATGCACCAATGAAACCACCTTCCCCACTCCCTCTCGTGGGCCTTTTCTCTCACTTTTCGTGAAACAGCATTGTCCGCCGAGGCGCGTCTTTTAACCACCTTCCTAATCAGGGTTTAAGCTTCCTTTTTAAAACCTTTTCCCCAGCCTACATCGCCTTCCGTCCCGTATTGCACACAGGTGTAGGACAGCAAGGTCATTTTGCGAGCTTGCGTTTACCAAAGAGCCCACTGGATGCATGCGTATGCGCCGGTGTTGCAGACGCTCGACTTGTGGGAGAGCACCAAGGCCATGTTCGGTGGCAAGCCGCCGGCCCAAGCAGTCACGGCGCTGTGCAGCTCCTCCCCGGCGGCGGGCGAGACCTTGGTGAGCACTGCTGTTTGCCTGCATCAGCGCGAAAAGAGAAGTCGCTGTAATGTGGAACTGCCTACAGAAGGAGTTGCTGCGCTTCTCTTCCACATATCATCTGATCACTCTTCCTTTCGCTTACTGCTCTGCTCTGTGGAATCACTTAAAACAGCGATTATTTCATGAAAACAGTCTGTATGCAAAAATTTCAATCTCCCCGAAAATAGGCTTGCTCATGCTGGTTGGGCAAATTTTCAACGTCTAAAGAAGGGCACAGACTCAGCTCGCGTCTGGTCCCAGCGCTACTTCCGTGTTTTGACGTCGAAAATTCACCAACTATTGCTAGAAAGCGTATTGCTAGGGATTTTATGCTGCGGGGATCGAAATTTTGCTAACTTGCATGCGTCGCCATTGTCATCACGAGGCCCTGCTTTGAGCCTCACTTGCAGTGCTTTCATGATGCGTCCTACTGACAGTTCGACGACTCTTGTCCATGCAAACATTTCCTATACTATACGAACGCGATGTCTGGTGGCCCAAACACGGCCATGGTACATAAATCAATGGCACTCTCCATATGCCGCATTTTAATTTGAAAACTTGCGCCAAATGTCAGATAATTACTAATAAAATTGATAGTAACGATAACTGATGATGGCGAAAGAAGAGGCGCAGCTGTCTCACCCATGCTGAACAAAGGGAACCTGCCGTGAGCGAAGAATGGAAGAAGGGGGCAAAAGGAAGGCGAGAGAGAGTCGTCGTCGTAGAGGGCTCCAGATTAATTTCGACCCCCTAAGATTCTGGCATATGCACGGACATCGCACAGCACCTAGGCGTTTTTGCACTTCGCCTCTATAAAAATTCTGCCTCCTCTTCTAAGATTCGATCTTGCGACCTTTCGATCCCGCGATGGGTAAAAACATAACGAAAAAAAGCGAATTCTAGCATTATATAGTACACATCGAGTGGAAGTCCGGGGAAAATCGCCTCCTGAAGGGTGGAGCTCAGTTAGAACGCAGGGGGAAAATTGGTACTAAGTAAATATATTAAGCCTTCTTTGAGAAGCAGGATTGTCCACTTGGTCCTCCAAGTTGTTTGTCCACCAGTACGTTGTCGCTCCCCACCGAAGAAACACTCGTCTGCTCCATGAGCCCACCCTGATCACCTTCTACTTTTCTCGTCACAGCACTGTTAGCAGAAAATGCCGTATGATAGGTTGTTATTACTTTATTTGTGTTTCCCCATTGTTGGTACAAAGTGAGTGGATGTCCCGCACATGGGGTCATTAGAAAGAACAGTATGCGTATAATCCTATATACGTCTATATACGTTCAAGATCTTTTGTCACCTTTTTCAGATTTCAGAGTTTACAAACCAGCAAACGGTAAGCACCCAGCTTTCACGTTCTCAATTCGTCCTCTGCACGCCGGCTGCCGCTACTCAGCGCTTAAGCTCTTTTCATCATTCAGTGCATTGCAATGACAATGCGTATGGCAAGAGAGAGGACGAAGAGTGCTAGGGTTAATGCCACCGACTTAGACGAAATGCCTAGGCAGCAGTTCCTATTGCCTTGCAACTTTACGTACACTGTCGCTAAAAACAAATGGAAGCGACTGTGAGGCATCCTTATTGATTTGCAGAGAGTGTGACTTGTCGACCATAATATACACGAGCGTATGTTAAATGCACACTGTGGGCAATTTCATCCAATTATTGTTCTCGATAAAAATCGATTCTGTGGCTCTTTCTGGGTGTGTTGAGTAAAAGACGCATTTATTGTAGAGAAAATTGCATTTAAAATTTTCCCGCCACTCGATTCAAACTCGTGACGTCAGGATCGAAAAGGACTCCGTTATCACAATTTTTAAGTGAGTGGCGGTGTAACCTAGCCTCTGAGCCTATAGCCTAGCGTCGTAAGACAACGAAGTAGCCATAGACACACCATGCATGCGCTCCGCAATCCCTTAAACATCATTCATTCTGCTTCAGGACCTGCGGACATGGACAAATACGCTTTACAGACGTTAGGATTGAGTCTGAGCAGTTATAGAGCGATGTTAATTAAATGAGGAGGCAAGTTTCCACCAAGCTCTACAGAGTTACACAACTTGGGATTTCGTGCTGGATCGAGATGCGAAGAAGAATTTGGTAATTTCAAAAATTGCGTTGCTTCAGTGAAAGGTTTTGAGCTGTTAGCGGCGGACGTGAGCTCAGGGGAAGGGCGCTGCCCACAGCAACCATTTCGCCAAATCAGGACTGGGTGTGAACGTCCTAGCGCAACACACACTCGCGCAACTTTGCGAGTATACGCAAAAAAGTTGCACGCACTGTTCGGAACTTTCTTCGCTGCATGTGGCATTCTGTTCTCAGTTATAGCCTCGGATAAACATTCGGGCAACAGTGTTTGGCACCGCCCTTGTCTGCTGCGTTTGTGATCCGTCCTCTGCCCCAATCGCGTAAGCGCAAGCGCTTTCCTCCGAAGCCATGTATTCTAATTTTTTGCACGCGTACATGTTTTTTTTTTCTTTTTTTCAGAAAGCGGACAAGCCTAAATTCAAAAAGGCGCTCAAGGACTGCAGCTCATGAAGAGAAGCGGAGCTCGTTAGCAAGGTCGACTAAATGCGCATTGCACCTGCTTGACATGTGCACAAGACAGCTGCGCAAGCAGCTGCTGTCAAGCTGTAGTTTGTTATGAGGGCTTAGCTTCATATCGTTTTTTTTTGCCCGCTTCGTTGAATAAAATGTGTCGAATTGAGAGGGGTGGCGCTTTGACTTACGGGGAAGGGGAGGGAGGGAGAGAGGGAGGGAGGAGGCGATAACTCGGAAGGAGAGGGAGAAATGGGAGAACACAGCACGGTGTAAGAGCCCCGGTTCCCCGGCGAAAACCAAGGGACAACTGGGGTCTAGTACACTACCTGCCGTCAGTCGGACTGAATCGACGCCCGCTTCTAGCGGATATGCACGCCCTCCTTCGTGCCGCCCTCATGAGCTTGAACGCCCCTCGCCAAGTGTCCAGCCGTTGGTTCAAAAATTCCGTTCAGGCCAGGACAAAGGTGACAGCGGCTGACGCAAAGTTTCGTCCGCTTTATTTGTGGTTTCTGGATCACCCGGTTATTGTTATTGCTCTTGTTGGCCTCTGGAGGAAAGACACATGCCCACAATGGGTGATTGTCCAGGGTGCCTTGCACATTCAAACATTACGAACATTTAAGATCGACATAGGTAGGTCTTTGAGCAGTAACACTTCTTTTTCCAAACAGGCGTGGGGCACGAGAACACCTTGCGCGCAGTGGCTTGCCCCGGCACAACTTCGTCGGTCACGTGAACGAAAGAATTACAGACGCGGGTACCAAAGCGCAGTAGCATAAATCTGCACTGGACTAGTCACGCAGGCCGGCTAGTTGTTGAGCAACGACTCAGCAATAGGAGTAGGGTTTACGTGGCTGAAGACTTCTTCGATCCCTCCTCTGGACAGCAGTAAGTGAGTTAAATAAAGTTGTCTTCCCCACACACGACCCAATACTACCACGAAAGAAAGAAAATTTTGACATACATCTGTATACTCTTCAGTAAGTGTAATGCTGTTGCTTCTTTTATCGATGCGTCTAGTAATGTATTTTCATTTTCAGTGCGTGCAAAATTTCGGAACCCAAATTGATAACTATGAGGGCACCGCGCTGTCGCTAGAAATTTGCGCAACGTAAGAACGACTCTGCACGCCATATTGCACGTCCACTCTTTGTCGCAAACTACGGATCGCATGAAACGGTCGCCTCGTTTTTTAACTCTCATTGCATACCGTACGTAATAAATACTTTGCCCTCACAGAACAAAGATGAACAGGGCACTTCTGGATATAGTTTGCGTCCTTTCCCGCCATTAAAAAATTCTCCCCATGCTGGCGCTTCCAGCTTCGTCCAATGCCACCTAGATAAACAAGGCCTGAATATCCTTCTCGACGCGACTGAGGCGATAAAGATGGGCGGTTTCTCCTCGGCACGAACGCGGACGATTCTCTCAATAGCGGCTCGAGCCTGAGCCCAGCTTACAGGCTGTGGTTTCCGCAAACGGTGCGTCACGAAGTTCGAAACAAGAATGGGGCCCTTGCTTTCCGAGCGATTCGCAGTGAAGAGTGCTGCGAACTGTTCGGCGTTAGGACCTTGTGGAGCTCACTCCTTTTTCTTCTCTTCGCTATTCGGATCTGCGATCAGGAGGCTCGCCGAATCCGCGAAGGAGCAAGATGCGCGTCTCGCTCCATTCAGAACTCGGAATATGAATCCAAATCGCCCACTGAGACACGCTCTTTGGCTTCGTGGAGCAAGCAAACTTGCCTCCGGATCCACGATTGCAACATGTCAGAAGTTGCCTATAAATTACCGAGCTTGCTTTGTAATCAAAAGAAAAATCATTTTTGCTCGTCTTATTGAGGCCTGAGGAACAAGAACAGAACGCAGTCGCTGGTTCTAGCAGACATCCGTGGATCTCGCAGACGATTAAGGCTGTTGTCTGTCGTCAATTTCTTAACAACGTACTGAAAGAGACGGAGCGGCTGCGGAGAATGCCAAGCCACCGCTGTGTTCCTTTGTGCCGGTCGCATTAACCTGACGGCCCTAAAGTCGTTTTCTCTTTTACGAGATGGCGGAAAACAATAAGCAAAGACGAAAGTTGGCAAGTTGGATAACGTTCATGATGTTACAGTAGCGCACAAGGAACACGAGGGGCTAAAAGGAAACGACAGCGCTTGTCTGCGTCGTTTAATCCTTTCCGTCTCTCGTGTTCCTTGTGCGCTATTGTTACATCACGGGCGGAAAACAAGACAAGAAGTAGCTGCGAGCTATTCCTCTCAAATGATTCGCGCCACAAAAGTCATAAAAAGTAAATAACATCGGTTTCAAGTGCTGCCCTGCATGCCTTCTGGCTTTGCACCCTGTGATGATAATGGGTTTTTATAGCGCAAAGGCATCTTTGGCCTAAGAAAACCAAAAACAAGGTGATTGGTCCTTATAAGTCAGTACCCCGCTTTACGCCCATATCTGCTGTGAAATGAAATCACGGTAGCGACTGCGATTTCTAGCTGGGTATGAAAGGCGCGTGCGAAAGTATATGAAGTGCGAAGCTGGATGGGGACAATATGCACGAAGTATCATGATTTCATGATCGTATACAGTGGCAGTTAACATCACAGGACAAATGACTATGATATGGAAAAGAGTTAGTGTGCTGCAAACAAACGATTCAGTATTGTCAACTATGTGCACATTACTACTCATGGCCGCTTATGGCGACACTTGTCTTTAGTTTCTGGGTCTTTTCTAGCTTAATAAAGCTCCGTTTTTGGTGCGAGTGGCTTCTTTGCGATTAGAACGCGGTACCCTATTGATACAGAACAACTTCTATTTGTCCTCAGTGACCCTCCTAAGTTTTAGTTCCGATCTGAAATCTATTAAAGTCAAAAGAGCTACTACTGGGCTAGTTGGAAATACATTCATGAAGGCATTGGTGAGCGCTGTCACAATACTGAAAGGGACGAACATGTCCTGCGCTTCGTCCTGTGTGTTCGTCCCTTTCCGCATTGTGATAGCGCTCACCAATACCTTCGAAAACTGAAACCTATATAGAACCAGATTAATAATGATGGACGAAATGTTTAAATACGGTTGTAAGATTTATTTTTCGTTTCAATATCTGGCTGCGACTCCTCCGTGTATTCACGAAGCCCTCAGGTGCTGCTGGTCGGAGCTATAAAGGCGTTACGTCTGTTATCGCTCAGTGTGCCGTTCAAGTACTCTATTTTTACAGAACTTCACAAAAGTTACATCGCATGAAACAAACGCCATGAAGATGTAGTCAAAGGAAGACTCAAAACAGCGCAGATTGACAGAATTTCAAATCAAATGACACGCGTCCGGCGGTATGCACGCTGTGTCTTATTCGGAAAGGACTTAGACTTAGCGCGCGTTGAGGGCCGGAATTCTTCAGTGCCGATTAGAATCGCATTTGCACATAAGGTACACATCCCATGTGTAGTACTCGAACCAGTTTTCGCCCCTGAGCCACCAGCTGCGTGAAGCGACTGCGGGGCGTCGTGAGGCTTGCTCCGTGTAACAACTTTAGCCGTAAAGACGCGCGTCAAAGCCACCGTGTCCGTCAAAACGATAATGACGGCTGCTCTTCAGCGACATATGCCCCTTTTCCCTTACCCACTAACCGAAGGGTTGCCTCATGGTATAAAATTCAGCGTACAAAGAAGGAAGGCAACAGTCACCGCAACCAAAGAAAACATAGGGAAATGTTCTTTTTTTTTAATTTCAGCTGTTGATTAATGGGACAAAAGTACTGTTCTTATCGCCCGAACCTGAAGCCGAACATTAGGGAGGACCCGACCACGAGATTACCGTAATATATTCCGAAACCTTCCGTTGGAATAGTATCCGGCAGATAAAAAATCTTCAGCCCTAAGTGGTATTTTAACCAGCGATGCTGCAAACAGATCAGCTCCGCTTCCCGCTGCCTTAGACCACCCTGCCTTCGCTGCCTTTGTTTTTTATTGCCGGCTTGGACTACCTAAAAAAGAAAGAAAGCTTAAAATACGCTGACCATCCTGTGGTTCCCGTTGGTATTTAAAGCTTCTTCAGGTTGACAAGAACATCCCTTGAGCCCAACCCAGTCAGGAGGCTATGGCAATACCCGATAGGCATCATGTAGGTATATACATGATGCTTTCTGTTAAATTTTCCCTGGCTGGCCGAGTGTTGGCATAAGCGTGCCTAACATAGTTCTCCACATGCCAAGGAGGTCCAATACCATGAATGAGTTATAAGGAATGTTCCCTTCATTTTCAAAGGGCAGAACGCGGATTCCGCACGGTGTAATTGGCAGCTCCGTTTTAAGTGTACCCTGTAATATATCCCAGTTTTTAAAGACTGGGTCTCGAAAATCTGGGAAAACGTGTTGTATTGTCTCCAGTTTTTTCAAAAATTAAGAATTCACTATCCATGGTAAGAAAAGACCTTTTTCTACTAACCACGCTTTGGCTAGAGAGGTAATTGTATGCAGTTAAAGAAAGTGCTTGCATGATTGATTTGATACCCATTATTTTAACTCTTTTGAAAACATCATGCCCCTGGCCTCCATGGTTTATGTTTTTGTACATAGACAGCGCTAATAACAGGCCAAGAAAAGCTTTATACAGCGTTTTCCTCCTCACAAAACTCAAGTACTCCGCAGAAAAACGCACTTTCAACATTCAGAAAGCGCGAACAACTTCACGACAAAACCCAACGATGCCAGGGCATCTATATATACTCACAGGATGGGAGAACAAATTCTGACGATATATGAAGCCACTAAACAGGTTTGCATCACCTTGAAAAAAAAAAAAAATCTGACCGTTCTGGTTTCTCAAGAAAGCGAAGCACGACACGATTTGTTTAACATGGAAGAGGCATAATGAGCCTTGGCGAGCTGCTTGAAAAAAATTTGAGCGACTAGACCATTCCCACTTTGCACCCCAAATGAACACTGCAAAAACTGTGACTTTTTTTTAAGGTTGGTGCGCTTTATAAAAAAGGGTTGCAAAATATACCACGCTCTAGCCACTATAAAGATATCACAAACCGTTTCCCGGGCAAATGTGGACAGATTATGATTGTGCCAACATTGTGCTTTCTCTCTGGCCCAGTCCGTTTCCGCGCTCACTTTTTTTTTAGTGATTCGAGAGGCCCAACAAGGTACGCCAACGGCACAGCTGTAAATCGCGTGTTTGCAAAAACTTGAGGTGTTTTATTTCAATTGTCATGCCAAAATCCAGCCTACTTATCCCTGTTTATTTGACAACCTTTTTCATAACAGAACCCTCATAGAAGTCGAACGACTTCTATGCTCGCTTGATTAAAAAAAAAGAACTGCAACATCATTAATGTGAGCTAAAACTTTCACTTCTGACGCTTAAAGAGTGAAGGTCCGGATTCTTTCGTTATCAATCAAACTTAAGCAAAAAGGCAAAGACAGCGCGCAAAGTAAGGGCCATAACGGGCATCCTTGCCTGATGGACAATCGCATGGCCGCAGCTTCGCTATTGTTTCCCGTAACCCTTCAGGGTGCCATGTTTCTTTGAACAAAAGCAAACATTTTTCCGCCTAACTAGTATATTCATCGTTTCGTTTATGGGGGTTTAGCGTCCCAAAGTGACTCAGGCTATGAGGGACGCCGTAGTGAAGGCCTCCGGAAATTTCGACCACCTGGGGTTCGTTAACGTGCACTGACATCGCACAGCACATGGGCCTCGGGAATTTCGCCTTCATCGAAAATCAGCCGCCGCGGCCGGGATCGAACCCGCGTCTTTCGGGTCAGCAGCCGAGCGCCGTAACCACTGAGCCACCGCGGCGGGGCTAACTAGCATATTCAGGCCTCAAGGAAGACAATTTGTTAGTTTTTCAGGCCAAGATACCAGCGGTTACTTTTTTACAATGATGTGCAAAATCTCGTACAAATTGTCTATTGAAAAAATAAATAGCAACACCGAAATGCCAGCCCTATGAAGTAAACGCCCGTGAGATCGTGGAACACATTTCTATTTTGAAGATGCACATTGCGATTAAAGCTGTGAAAAATATTTATGTTATTACTGCCGGCAAAATTTGGCGGACGACGTGCTACCCAGCTCACTGTTCCGTGACATAATATTTACTCCGTTCGCTATATTGCATAAAAAGCTATCATGTTTGCACAAGACGGATGCCAAATTCATCTCACACGAAGAAATCACTGCTACGTGCAGCACACTAAAAAAAAAGCAGTAAGTTAAAAACTATAAGTCCAAAAAGCTGTAAGCGGTACGCAATCAGGTACGAAGTGCCTTCAAGGGTTAATGCAAGTCGTACGCTCTGAATACCCCACTTATACGCCATCAAGAAGGACGGTAGCTGTTTTAAAATACTTTGGTATTAAGAAAAGAACCTCATGGGACAAGTCAATAAATCCTTTCGCAAGGTGCAGCAGCAACATCGCAGTGTGACCCCCGAAATCATTGCAGCCTTCTAAGACGCTTTTGGCAGTGTGAACGTTCAAGCAGATTATGCGGCCTTTCATGTCACACGCTTGATATGGCCCTACAAGTTGCCTTATGACGCTTTGGAGCCTCCGTGCCAAAACTCGGCCATCGCCGCAGACTCCCTCGCCGCGTGCTTCGGATGTCGTCGTCTTCATCATCTTTCATTCATTTTGTACGGCGCGAAAGCTTGCGAAGGCTGAAAAGAGAAAAAAAAATTACCGGGCTATGCAGAGGAAGAGGACGGAGCTGTGCTGACGTGTCTCGCATGGGCTCCCGCCTCGAAGCCACTTTTCGGCAGAAAGAGTCAGCCTTCGGGCTCGAATATTTTGGACGACATCCGGGCCATTGTCCAGTGCCTGCTGAAGCCGGATTTTACCAATCTACGGACACCTAGGCATATTGCCGGCTGACTACCGGCCTAGCCATCGAGCTCGACCTAGCTCGTCACCTCTCCGCCGGGAACTGAGCTACCAGGGACCTGCAAAGATGGAGTACGCCGTGGAAGGCGAGAAGATATCAGCGTCGGAGCTCGAGGACGGAAAATGGGAAACCATTCTTCGGTACCGCGACCGACAACGAGGCCTGAAGAATAAAGGGCCCGCATCAACCGACGACCAGCCTGCGCAGGGGCACGGCCAAGGCAAGTCTAATTCCAATTTTCCATCGCGAAAGAACGGGAAAAAGCTACTTGCACTCAGCAAGAAAGCACTTCTCCCGCGCTTACCAACCGATGATTACAAAATCGTCTGCCGACCACAAGGTTGGAATCTGAGGGACTTTGCGCCCGGACTACTACTCTTCTGCGCCTGCGAGGTGTCCAGGCTGCCGTATGATACGGTGAAGAATGAAGACATTATCAGAGTCAATACGGCCAACAACACCTTCACGCTATGCACGCCCGATCGTCAACGGGCGACTGCATACGCCAAGATTGAAAAACTGAACCTCCAAGGTCAAACCTACAACGTTACGTCGTACGTGGCGGCGCCCGAAGACTCGGTAAAAGGGGTCATTTACAACGCCTACGCGGGAGACTCGCCCGAAGCGGTTCGCCAAGGCTTCGGAAACAGAAACGAAGGAATAGAAGTTGTGGATGCCCGAAGGATCGGACAGTCCAGAACAATACAAATCACCTTTTTTGGAAAGAAGCTACCCAGCCAAGTAATCTATCAGTGCGGCGTCTTTCGGGTCCACCCCTTCAGGGAGCAACATGAAGTATGCTACAACTGCAGGAGGGTAGGACACCGGGCCGACGTCTGCTACAAACCTACAACGAACCTTTGCCGCCGCTGCGGAGAAAATCACTCGCCTCCACCTGAGGGAGAACAGCCAACCTGCCAACCCGTCTGCATCGTCTGCAACGGGGGCCACAACACAGGCAGCCGGAACTGCAAATTCCGGCTGATCAACAGGAACAAACAAGGAACGCCCCATGGCAACCAGGCACCCAAGCAAGGGGACAACGACTCATCACTACACGGACACCAGTCTAGGCCCAGGAAGAAGGAACAGGGTGCTACCGGAAAAGGAGGCAGCCACAGCCGGAACAACTCCAGCTCCTTCCCGCCCCTGGGGAACCCAGCAGGGAACGACAAGCGAAGCTCGAGCCGCGGACGCAGCGATAGCCGCTCCAACAAAAAGGTGAGCTGGCCAGTAGAGGCCTCCCAATCTATTGACGCTCGAGAGAAGGAGTTTCAGATACAACTACAATCCCGAGACAGAGAAATTGCCAGCCTTAAAAAAGAGTTGGCTGACATTAAACGCCTGTTACAAGCGCATCAGGTACAGAATGCCACTGCGGTTAGAACGCCACCCACCGCGTCCCAGGCTTCGACCAATATTGCGATGGAAACAGACGCCATTTGCCACACTCCCTCCACCGCGTCCCAGTCTTCGGCCCATAACGCGACGGACACAGACGCCAGAATAGCAACTAAAAGACCGCTTCCTACAAAAGAAGGCGAGGAATCCAAACGAAAGGCCGAGGCTTCGGAAGCCGACACCCCGCAGCCATCGAAAGCGCCTACCAAACTCAGGGCAGACATCAATACTCTGTCAGAGAGAACTAGCGCTATATCAACAGAACAAGCAACCTTCCAAGGCCTCGTTACTACCAAATTTGCTGAGATAGATATTCGCTTTGCAACACTAGAGGGACAGGTATCCCAAATAGCCACGTGTATGCAGCAAATAATGGATAGGCTTACAACTATCGAGGCCCGCCTACCCCCCATCTTGGATCTGTCCACGACGCCACAACCATCTATAACCCAACATGGCACCACGCCAAAAATTTGAAATTTGGCAATGGAACTGCAGAGGCTTCCGCCGCAAGCGGGCCCACTTGCAGCTCCACATCCAACAAGCACCGTCTGTTACAACCCCAGACGTGATTGCATTGCAAGAAGCTAGCGGCAGGGCTACACTGCCAGGCTATAAAGCATATCTGCCACCTCATTATGATACTAGTAACGCAGCCGGCTCCTTCACAGCCACTCTGGTGCATAGAAATATCACCGCAATTCAACATTTTATAAATGATTCGGAAGAAGATTACACCCTACTTGAAATAGTACCAAGGCAAAAAGGAGACTCAAATCTCTTCATCCTTAATGTATACAACCCGCCCAGAAACAAAGGCAATGGACTCCCACACTTGTTGATAAACACAGTAAAGCTGGCTGCTAGGGCTCAACTAATAATTGTGGGAGACTTCAACGCTCAACACCCAGCATGGGGATATACCAAAGCAACTCCTAAAGGGAACCTGCTCTGGCAAATCATACAGTCACTAGGGCTCACAACGCTAAACAACCCGAGCGACCACACACGCATGGGTAACAGTGTATGTGTCGACACATCTCCAGACTTATCCCTCTCTAAAAACGTCAAGGACGCAAAGTGGGTCAACACCGGGCAAAACCTTGGTAGTGATCACTTCATCCTTAGCATCACCTTCCCCACGACAAAACTTAAAAACAAAGCAAAAGAAATACGAACCACGGATTGGGACAAGTTCAGGCAACTTCGCGACAAAACAGCTCCAAAGGAGATCTCTAACCTTAGCGACTGGGTTATCTCCCTGAATGAGGATGTCAGCTCCACTAGCGTTGTGGTGCCAGTTGAGAAGGAGGAGCAGATTGCAGACTCAAAACTGTTACACCTGTGGCAGGCACAAAAAGGCCTCCAAAAACGTTGGAAGAAGCAAAAACACAACAAGCGACTACGCAAAAAGATCGCTGAAGTCGAGAGGCGAATCGAGGAACATACACTTACTCTCCAAACACAACAATGGAACCAAATATGTGAAAGCGTCAATGGACAGCTCGGAAATAAGAAGACATGGCATCTTCTAAGACACATGCTCGACCCAGAACAAACACGTCCCGTGCAACAAAGTCAACTGTACAGACTCATACATAAATATGAGGGTACAACTGAAGACCTAATCAAAGAGCTAGCAGAACGTTATCTAAACACGGATGATGGTACCACACAACCAGACTACCGGGGGACTCCTAATCCAAATTTAGACGCAGACATCACAGACGCAGAGGTCTGGTACGCAATTGGAAAACTGCGGACAACATCTGCGGCAGGACCAGACAAAGTAACAAATAAGACTCTCAGGAACTTAGACGCAACGTCGATCGCGGCGGTTACAGACCTTATGAACAAATACTGGCATGCAGGCAACATACCACCAGAGTGGAAACACGCGAAAATCACTTTTATTCCTAAAGCGGGTAAGAAACTCAGCACTGAGAATCTACGCCCAATTTCATTAACATCATGCCTAGGCAAACTCATGGAACATGTCATCCTCAATAGGCTCCAAAACTATGCGGAGGACATGAAACTCCTACCTGAAACAATGTTAGGATTCAGGGCCCAACTATCTACCCAGGACATACTCTTGCAGCTTAACAAGGACATAATTGAAGCTGACGAGGGAACAGGAACGAAAGCAATATTGGGTTTAGACCTTGTTAAAGCTTTCGACAACGTCACCCACAAAGCCATTTTGACAAACTTGTCAGAAATCAACCCCGGAGAAAGGACGTACAACTACATCCGATCCTTCCTCACTAACAGAACAGCAGTGATAACGGTCGGAACAATAGAGTCCGCCCCAATCACACTAGGAAGTAAAGGAACGCCACAGGGCTCCGTCCTGTCCCCTTTTCTTTTTAACCTCTCCCTCATCAAAATTCCCCCCAAACTGGCACAAATACCAGACCTACATCACACGTTCTATGCAGATGACATCACACTTTGGGTAACCAAAGGATGCGAAGGCTACATAGAAGACACACTCCAAGCAGCAGTGGACATCATTGAGGCATGCGCATGGGAATCCGGCCTCACTTGTTCTGAGCAAAAATCTGAACTTTTAGTGATCCGTCGTAAACAAAGAGGTAGGCGTACCACGACAACCCCCCCGCAAATAAACGTCTATGTTAATGGACGATCTGTCAAAGAGGTACAGACCATGAGAATACTGGGGTTGTATTTACAAACAAATGGAAAGAATACTGACACACTCACTAAGCTAAAACGCACGGTAGAAGCGACGGCGCGATTATTCCGCCTCATAGCTAACCGCAGACAAGGGGTGAGGGAAAGAGATTTATGCCGACTAGTGCAGGCCTTTGCGCTAAGCAGGATACTCTATGCCACCCCTTATCTCAAATTTTCGAAAGCAGAAAAGGACAAATTGGATAGTATGATACGGCAGGCCTATAAGGCTGCGTTAGGACTCCCACTAAATGCCTCAACTGAAAGGCTTATGAGGTTAGGAATACATAACACCTACAATGAACTGAAAGAAGCCCATTTAATGGCTCAAACAGCGCGATTAGCCAATTCCAGAACTGGCAGGAGTATTCTTACCAGGCTCGGAATTAACTTTCAACCTACGAATAACGATGCTAAAGTAGACTTACCCCGCGACTATAGGACGGCCCTACTAATCAAACCACTCCCCAAAAACATGCACCCCTTACACCATGAGGGTAGAAGACAAGCAAGAGCCAAAGCCTTACATAACAAATACAGACAGTGCGCTGGAACACTTTATGTAGATGCAGCAGAATACAAAAATACCAATGCCTTTGCAATTGTGGTTGTGAACGAGAATGGTGACCACATCGTCTCGGCGACAATCAAAACGAAATCCTCTGAAACGGCAGAAGAGGCGGCTATAGCCCTCGCCCTAGCGCATACCCAAGGAAGCATCATCTTCAGCGATTCCAAAATGGGTATCAATAATTTCGCTAAAGGGCGAATTACAAACACCTCCTTTAGAATCCTTAACGCAACCAAATTCTCACCAAATTATTCCGAATTGATATGGGTCCCAGCCCATTCGGGGAATCCGGGGAACGAGGCAGCCCACAATAAAGCCCGAGGTTTCGTCGACCGGGCAGTGGATGAGTCTGGCTCCCTGAATTTCACGAAGGACTCCATGATCACATATCATGATCTCACCAATCATTTTAAACTAGAGAGGAGAATTTTCCCCCCTCCAGACAAAAGACTTAGTAAAGAACAAGAGGTTACGTGGCGTCGTCTACAGACGAGATCGATACGCACCCCATCACTCCTCGCGCGCATTTATCCAGATCTTTACAACCCAAACTGCAAACACTGTGGCCAACGCGCTACCTACGATCACATCCTGTGGGACTGCAAAATAGAGCCACCTCCGGGTGATCTAGTTACAGCTCCTTCTCTCGAGCGGTGGGAGACCGTGCTGGCTAGCTCTGACCCCAGAACGCAAGTTTTGGCGGTGGAGTGGGCTGACAAAGTCGTCGAGGGCTATGTACTCTCGACCACTTAACGCGACCTCTTGCCAAGCTCTTCCCGGCGAATAAAATGTTTTACAATCAAAGCTATGTCTATATTAGTAGTCAAGGGTTCGACAGAATCCTGTCTGGCGAGGGGGAAGCATAGTGTCAAAATAAAACATACACTCGCCAAAGATGGTTTTTAAAACATGACGTTTCGGGACCCCTACGGGTCCCTTGATCACAATGAACAAGTGTATGTTTTATTTTGGCACTATGTCTAGATTACCTCACTACAGGAATGCATGCGGGCTATTCGATGTTTTGATCTCATGCGTACACAAGCAACAACACAAGGAATGTCGTCACTGAAGAAACCTTCATGAATTTGTTCTGTTACGTCACTTGTAAGCACCCAACTATGGCGTAGGGTGTACGACATGCCTGCTTAGAACCATCGCAGGTTATCCGCGTCTAGGCGCCATCATTTGTTTTTAATTTCGTTTGCTTACCAGTTTTGCTACGCGTTTCAGGTGGGGTTTGTCTGGCGAATGCAAGGAATGAGGACGCTACAGCGTTGGTACAAGCATATTTATTGTCATTTTATACGCGAAACGACTGCACGCGAAACGCGTACACTACAAACACGTGCCAGCGTGGACAAAAGCACGTATATCGGCTGCGAACTTATGCTCGAACGCCACAGAGAACACGTCACACAGAAGGACACTGTGCATCCAAAAGCATAAAAAGCTACAAGGTTTTTAAGGAGTCTCTCTTTCATCATCTCGCAAGGATACTGTGCATTCATAAGCGAATAAAATTTATCTCTCGTAGAGTGTATTTTATATCAATTAGGGGTGTGCGAATATCAAAATTTTCGAATACGAATCGAATACGAATAATTCATTCCGAATATCGAATCGAATATCGAATAATCAAGGACAGACGCATTTAACCACTACAAAACATTTATTTGAGCACCCAAGAACATCACAGTTCAACTATCGATGATTGAATGAACACAAAAGGTGTGTGGCTGCACAAAAAGTATCAAAGTCTGGTATATTATTCTTAGAAGAGTGGGAATATCAGAGAGGGTGGCTAGTTCACAGCATTGATTAAGGCTAGCTTGCCATAAGCACAAAAGCGCGTTGCTGGGATGAACATAAAAGGTTGTCGTGAAGGAAAAACAGCTGCTCTACATGGTCAGGCAGAAGTAGTTCCCTTCTAGCTGAAACGACTCCTCCAGCCACAGAAAATGCCCTCTCACTTGACACTGACCTGGCACGTATTGCGAGGTACTTTGTGCACAGCTCTGACTATATCAGCTTCGCAGGTATAGCCACAAAAAAGCTCACCAGCGCACTCAGCTACGGCATGGCCCTTGGAGGAGGGATGGAAAAATTCGAAGGAAAAATTTTCCTTCATCCATGCGCATTGCTCTGGGCCTTGGTGTTATGCTCTGGGCGCCGCCACGTTGTTATGTCTCTGTCGATAGGGCTTGCGAACCGAAATGAACGCCGGTGCTCACAATGAATATTCGGCTAGATACGAATATTCGCGTCGGGTCGAATATTCTAAACAACACGAATACTTGAATTTCGAATCGAATACGAATACCAGAAATATAATATTCGAAATATATTCGAAAATTTCGAATATTCGCACACCCCTAATATCAATCCTTGCTTTCCTTCTTATGCTTCGCTGCGTACAAAATTAGCGCCAGATTTTAGCAACGCTGTTGTTGAAAAAGACGGGGTGTTGCGGGTGCCTGCTGCTGCAGCAATCGCTTCAGTGTACATGGTTTGCTGCGACGCGTCTTTCATTCTTTTCTTTCGTACGTGTTCCTTTCAACTTACTTCTGTCTGCACGCGTTAGTGATAGTGACCCATTTGGAGATTGTCGTTTTCTCGTGGTGCGAGCGGTTTAAGTATACAGACAAAGAGAGGTGAAAATGTAGCTGTTAAATACATTCGTGCATTAAGATTGTTTTAGAGGAAAGGCACTGTCGACCGCGACCGCGGTATGCAGGGGGTGCTGACGCCACTTCCGCTTCTTCGAGGCCGGTGCTGGTAATACGGATTGCCATGCTGCAAAATAGGCGAAGATAGCCGATTGTGCTGTCCGCTCAATATGAACAGTTAAAAAAGGCTAACAAAAGAGGCACCAAGAGTCGAGTGCGGCTACCACAACCTATGAGCCGCCCTAGTACGCGCTGCACCGTTTCTGCGATGCATTTCATGCTTACATCTGCTCTCGACGAGAGAATAGGCAGTATTTTATTTCTTATTGCTTGCGTTTGTTGCGTGCACCACATCTTTCTCTGGGGTAGTGTGCTGTTTTAAGTCTTGACATGTCATCACTTTTGTCGGCTGCCTCTTAAACGTACGTTTTTCATTTACAACTCCTACAATCGGATTTTTTTAAGCGCTTCAATTCGACGTTTATGTCTGGATTTTTATTTATTCGCATTATTTTCATTATTCGACCCATGGTTTACTATATGAAACATTTAAATTTGTCATTCCGAGGAGAATGTGAACGGCAGAGGGCAAGCAGCAATTGGACGTCGCCTTTTCGCGATTCCGCCCTGTGGAATCTGTCGAAATGAGAACTAGTCGAAAAGCTTTCGGAATGAAATGGGCAGCGCCAGCTGCAAGAAAAAAAGAAGACTCAAAGAGAAGGGCCCGTCCGGGATTTGAACCCGGGACCTCTCGCACCCAAAGCGAGAATCATACCCCTAGACCAACGGGCCGCACAGGAAACGCGCGTGAAAATTTGCACTTGTATAGGATGTTTTGAAATATGGCCCTGTGGTTCTTTTCAGCTTTATAATGCCGCCGTGGTTCATATTTGTGTTCAAGAAGCAACCCGCCGCTGCTAATTACAATTTAAGAATACTTGAGTCTCTTTGGAGAGGTGCAGTGCAAGGGAAATAAGAAGACGACATTCCTTTGTGTCCATGTTGCCCTTGTTTCCTTTACGCTGCACGTTTCCATGATGCCTCACAGACTGGCCCACACGAAGGTACTAATTGAGTCTCTTTAATCGCACTCGAACGTTTCTCGAACGTTGCGTTGCGCAAGACAAATGGCATAAATATGTTTTTTTAAGCAAACCATTAAAAGGCGCAGATACAAAACATCCAAACAACTCGTAAGCGACCGCTGGGTTGGAATTGTCGGCTTTCTTGGAAGAATCCGGGATGTTGTAATGGAATGGAGGGAAAGGCCCAAGACTTTCTAAGCGAAAGCCTCAGAAGAAGTGCAACATTTTTAGGGGGCTAAGTGGGAAATTTTGGGTGGGGTCAACTGCCAAATTTCGGGGATGGCCCAGCACCAAAATTTTTTGGGTGGGCTAAGTGCCACATTTTGGGATTAGACCAAGGAGGGAATGTTTTGGAGACGAATCAGCTCCCAAATTTTGGGGGTGGGCCAACTTGAAAATCTTGGGAGTGGGCCAACTACCAAATTTTGTGGCGGGCCAACTGCGATGTTTTGGAGGTTGGCCAGGTGCCAAACTTTGGGGCTAGACCAATGCCAGTTTTTGGTTTGGACCAACTCCGAATTTCTTGGGTGGGCCAAGGGCCAAATTTTCTGGAGGTGGGCAAACTGCCAAATTTTGGGGTCCTTCGAAATTTCAAATTGCCCGCTACTCTCTCTCAATTTCCAAGTCTTGGGAGTCCGAAATTTCGAAATAGAAGGTGCTCTCTGATTGGTTCCTGGCTGTTCACATGACCCCGATGGCGTCATCTCCAAACTGACCAATGGGGAAATTTCGCTAACGAGAAACCGGGTGGTTTTGCAAGGTGACAGCCTAAATGCTATCGCATTGGAATGATTTTTGCCTTTGCATAAAAGGATATGTAAAAAGGCCCTCAGCCCCTTTCCCTCTCCCCCGATTTATTTCCCTTGCCACTGGTGCTCCAACCACTAGAGACCCCCTCTGATGCACCCAGACTTTAAGTACTGGTGTACCTGGAACACCCGCGTTAATAAAAGAGCTCTTGTACCATGACAGAGCACTTGCCCTGAAAGAAAATTGGCAGTGGTTTAGCGCTGGTTGAACCTGGAGGATTGTGAAAGCAACGAGGAGAAATAGAGAGGCGATGGAGAGCGCGCGGCAGCGGCGGCGGCCTCTGCACGCAAGCTGTGCGCCGCTACTGCGCAGGCGCAACTGGTCACCCGCGCAGCGACGGCGGCGGAGCGCCAGCGGTGCGCCGTGTGACATCACTGCTCCTCGCGCATGCGCAGTATGGCCTTTCCAGAGCTCTGCGAAATGGCTCGGCGACTAGCGTAGTGTTGCTTTCGCAACAAAACTGAAAGGCAACGAATTTATCACCATGCTAAAGAAGTGGAATCAGGCACCAGCAGCAGACCGCTGAAGGTTCGACAGCCTAAGAACATGAAAGAGGAGCACCTCAGAATATAACTCGCAGCATTATTACAGCATTATTAACGCCCAACGCAATAGCCACTATGAAATGCAGATCATCGATGACCCTCAGTGCGAAACCCAAATTTTTGACCTTTGTGGAAAACGCAGTTGCCAGAGGAATTCGCTCAGTGCGAACAGACGTACACACTCGTAGTGCGGAAGGAATACATGCTGAAGAAGCTTTACCCGAGGGTCCAAACAGCGCTCTCGTCGTCACTTCAAGGTAGTTAGTAAAAGCAAGCCCTTCCTACCTTTTTACTACCTATCGTCGCTAGTTAGTACCTGGTTTTAACCGTTCCTTTAAACCCAAAATAAAGTCATAGATAATTGACGCACACCGTTGTCTGAATAAAATGGATTTGTAATGAAACATTACTGCAAGGGCTTGAGGTTAGGTAGACTATCCTGCTTCTACAATCGCAACTTGATAATTTTGATAATTAAGGCTGGTATCTTAGCTCAACTGGTAAAACCACTAGCCTGCAACTGCGAGTAAGATTTACGTGGTATATAGGAAGGAGAAAGAATAACGTCTGCACGCACAGTGTACGTTTCACGCTTGTGTGACCCCTTCTTATTTGCGCTTTTCTTGCATTCTGAACTTCTGTGGTGCCCGTTAAGGTTGTTTGACGCCATCACCTCGTATAGTTTGTACATGTAATGCGCAATATGTCTAGGTGTGTGTCATAATGTAAAGGTTAGAAATATATATTTACAAAAGGAGGTTGCAAATATATATAGCTAGAGACAGCTAAGGAGCCTACAATGAGGGCCAGCGCCCGAACACACTTCGTCCTCCTCGTCCACCACACACAAGCATCATACTTCGACATCCTCTTTGTCCAAGCATATGGCCGTAACTATATTAAACATATAGTTTTTTTTTTATTTTGCCAGTGTGCGCAAATTTAAACAGCCGCGCCAGAACACCGTATGAAAAACCTAGCAGCATGCGCGAAAAAAAATTTCTATTCATTTTTATAGTAAATACTACTAGCCTTTTGTTTGTGGCTGTGGTGCCCTTCACTAGTTTCTTGAGGCATTAACTTTTATTCCTACTTTTACTACCTCCAATTACTAAGAATGTAGTGCTCTTTGTGACAAGAAACGGGTTAGTAGCTACTTAGTGAATTCGCAGACCTTTGTCTGAAGAGAGTGCCAGGAACACCCGCGGCGCGCAGACAACGGGAGCTGAAAGTATTTCATGTTTAATAGCAACAACGCAGCGAGCTATGGAAAGGAAAATGATAGGTGTAACGTTAAGAGATCGGAAGAGGGCGGAGTGGCTGAGGGAACAAACGCGGGTTAATGACATCTTAGTTGAAATCAAGAGGAAGAAATGGGCTTGGGCAGGGCATGTAATGCGAAGGCAAGATAACCGCTGGTCCTTAAGGGTAACGGAGTGGATTCCAAGAGAAAGCAAACGTAGCAGGGGACGGCAGAAAGTTAGGTGGGCGGATGAGATTAAGAAGTTTGCGGGGATACAGTGGCGGCAACTGACAAAGGACAGGGTTAATTGGAGAGACATGGGAGAGGCCTTTGCCCTGCAGTGGGTGTAGTCAGGCTGATGATGATGATGATGAGCATGTGCAGGTGTGAATAAAGTGGAGAGACCATGGCTCCGGCAGCAGAAACGACTACGAGGCCGCATCACGACGCTGCCATCCCGCACCGCGTAAAGAGGGCTTCAGCGCCGAGCGCTCCGTGCGAGAGTGCCCCGAGTGACGACAAACTTACCCTTCGATCTCGCTCGTGTGCTTGTCATAACTTGATAATTCTTAATTGCGGCGCTCGGCTGCTCTTCTGCTGACGGTCGCAACGCAGAGGAGCGCTCATCCCATAGTGTCCTGCAAAATGGCGCTGTCGCGCAGCGGCGCAGCAAGCGGACGGCAGCGCGACGTCAAATCGCTGACCTCCAGATTGTTAAAGGCAGATATTAGCACTACTGACGTTTAGTAGCTTCTCCACAATGAAGAAAGAGTAGCGTGTTTTTACACTGAGTTGCGAACTCGTCTGCGAGATGGTTTGGCCGTCTAACGTATCGAATAGAGTATTCCAGTCGGCAATCCAGAAGGAACTTTTTTGCTCCGTGAACGGTAAAACAGGTTTCAAACGGTGATTCGGGATGAGATTCTGAGTTCTGATTGGCTGCCGCGACGCCGCGTCGTATTTTGTGATCATTCACTTGCTCACTGAGTTGCTCCAGGTCGCAGGTAAGCAAAAGTGGCGAGATCACAGGAAATCTGAAAGAGGTACCGTTTTTCGCCTCGATGCATTCGTTTCTACCTAACGATTCACGAGTAGTGCGGAACCCGCGCGTTGCTTCCGACAGAATACCGAACCTATTGCGCAAAACGTGCACTCAATAACAAGGTAAGAAATCTGTGCAGTTTTGTTGCAGACATGTGTAACAGCTTCCCTGCAACAGCGGCTCAGAATAGTGATCGATTGATAAAACGGCTCGCACACGCTAATTCGATCACTCAGTCAGCTTGTCAGCGAAATCAAAAAGCGGTATCTTGCGGTTTTTGTATCAGAAACCCATGTCGCACGGAAATACTCGGGTGAGCAGGACCGCAAGATTAATATGGGCTCATACAGCCACGTGCCGTCAGATGTCGCTGGTTAGCAGTTCCGTCACAGTTTCTGTGGTCTGTCCACTTTTGGTTACCCGTGATCTGCGACAACTCAGTGACCAAACGAAGTAGCACAAGATACGGCCCCCTGATCAGCAGCAGTGGACAGCAATGAACTGCTGGTGATAACAAAAAAACTACGCAATCTGTACATGATGCATGTTTGGAAAAAATCAGCGCGAAAGAAGAACGGGACGGAAGCAAGGTGACACGGACACCTTTCGCGCTGATTTTTACAAACATGCATTCTCTCCAACTTGCCCAGTTCAGCTTTCTTGTGCGAACGCACAGGTATGCCTCATATATCTCAGAAAAAAGCTTACAATCCTTACCTAAGAAATAATATTCGCCAAAAGAAACCGATGTTTTTTTTTACACATAAACGCCTAAAAAAGTATGCTGCATTTAGCAAAAATTGAAACCGAAAATACAAATCCCTAATTAGAAAGAATACTTTCAGTTGTACTGCATCTCAAGGCAAATTACCCGGCTCTATATCCCTGTCAGCGTAACAGGATCGCGTTTTTATCGGTTTGCATAATCATCTAATTCGTTATTATAATGACCCCACTTTTAGCGTCTGCAGCATTTTTATTTAATACTAGCGTTCGTCTTGCGAAATTAAGCTCTGTTTGGTTTGTTGCCTTAAGTGGATCTTTATTTAATTTCTGCCGGCTGCACGCATTACTTTTCTCATCTTTACCAATGTTAATGAGTGTTTTTTCTTTTAATGCTCCAGTTAGGTAGCTCCTCTAGATTTATTGTTTCACAGTGCGTTCCGTTCTACGAAGACATGTTTCATAAGCAGCGTTTCAAGTTGTCGAAACAATAAGTATTAATACACAGCGGGAGACGGCTCGCAGTAACGTGACTTCGCCATGGGCACCAAAAGTCTATGAAACCTCCCCGCGCTAGGTACTATGATTGATCAAGCCATCGGAGTCCGTAAACGTAAGCGTAGCTTTTAAGTGCGAAACGCCTTATGTATTCTATCCCTAGCACACTTTGGGAAATGAGATTAAAAAAAAAAGGTAACGGGCCCGTCCGGGATTTGAACCCGGGACCTCTCGCACCCAAAGCGAGAATCATACCCCTAGACCAACGGGCCACATGCTAACAATGTACAGAAGCACGCACTTGCGTAAGATACCCAGACATCCGGTTTTGCGATTTCTTTCTGTTTTAATCCTGAGCCGAGAGTCCATACAGCTAGTTAAAATTCTATGGTTGTTGCGTCTGTTTTATCGCACTATATTGTTCACGCAACCTATATTTTTTCAGTATTTCACAACAGTGACATTAGACACGGAATTCCATAAAAATGTGGTCAATGCAAGGCGCAGAATGGCACAAATACGAAGATACTCTCGTTGGCATGCACAAGGATGAGAATACACCGTGGCTCAGCCAGGAACAACACACATTCTGAGTGCATGCCTCAAAACAACGGTCCGGCAATCTATGAAAAGAAAAGATGATCCCCGCTCTTGGAGGCTCACACGGACTGTCCTACCGAGTGAAAAAACTCACTGCTCACCAGATCAAAGAAATCGCTACTAGAAACCTACGTATTTCAATACCTGAGCTCAAAAAGCGCGTGAGAAGCTCGGCTATTTTCAGCGAGTCCTTCGTTTAGCACCCCCTTCAGTAAAGTTATTAGCTTATTTAACGTTCATTCGTCTTAAACTGGAATACGCATGCACTCTTTGGGACCTCTACCAAAGCAACCTTTCTAACTTACTAGAAGCAACACAAAACAGCGCAGCAAGATTCGTCCACTCGGCCTATTCCTATTATGCAAGTGTCACCGAACGAAAACGTAATGCTTATCTTACAAACTTAGCGAATCGTCGTACTATAGCAAGACTGCACCTTTTTCATAAGTTTTGATATGAAGCACCTTTTTCATATTTGGTGGTCGCCATTGTGTCGGATACAGCGAAATTCGGGGTTGGTCGGGCGCATGAACGAACTTAGTATGTGTGGTGGTGAAAAGATTCTTAGTCGGTATTGGTGACTGTAGGAGTACTTTGCACTGTACTGTACTGTATGCTGCGCGTACACCTTGAAAGTGTGTCAGGAGTGGGGGCTTGAGGTGCAAAAGAAAAAAAAAAATGTCGCACAAAATATCGCGGTTAGGCGAAATGAGAAACTAGGTGCGCTATCGCCATACCAGCCGCTGTGGCTCAGTGGTTAGAGCGCTCGACTACTCAGCTGGAGTTCCCAGGTGCGAAACCGGTCGCGGCGGCGATATTTCGATGGAGGCGAAATTCAATGTCACCCATGTGCTGTGCGATGGGAGTGCACGTTAAAGATCCTCAGGTGGCCGAAATTATTCCGGAGACCTCCCCTACGGCATCTCTTTTCTCTCTTTCTTCTTTCACTCCCGCCTTCCCCCATTCCGTTACGGCGCATTTCAGGTGTCCACCGAGATGTGAGACAATTACCGCGCCATTTCTTTACCTCAAAAAAAAAAAAGAAAACAGTTTTTAATTTTATTCTCGCCGCGCTAGTACCGCGGTTTTCACTTCGGTTGCTGTTTAAGTTCCAGGCTGTTTTCGAAATCAAGCAGGCTTCAGACGAAGATAAGCGAAATCGGCGAGTGGGGGCCTTAGTGCTTGTGAACCAGGACCAGAGGGGACACTTAAGCTCTACTTCAAAGGAGTATAAACCCCTAATGTTTGGTTGCGTGTTTTCTTCTTGGCAATGTTGCGTAAGGAATTATTGTACATGGATTACCACGTGGTGTTTTTAAAGTGACAATAGACAATTTATAATCGAATTTCTTTCTCGTGCTGTTTCGATTTGAACAGCCGAATGATGTCTGACGTCAGTGTGTGCTTATAGGTCACGCGATACATAAATAACTGCGATATCATCGCTGCTTCGTCGTTTCAATTCCCTGCAATCCTAAAGCCAGCCTGCCTCAACAGACGAAATGACAACAAATCTAAAATCAGCGATTATATTACAGTTTTTCATGCCTCACGTGACCTATAAGCACGCACAGATGTCACAGTCATCGTTCGGCTGTTGAAACCGAAACAGCATGACAGAAAATTTCGAAATTGTGAGTTATTTCGCAGTCGTAGGCGAATATAACGTGCTGATTCATGTATAGTAGTGACTTCCGCATCATTCTACAGAAGAAAACGTGCCACCAAAATTAGGTGTCTATGCTCTTTTAAGGGTGTAACGCGATACCGTTAATGGGTTGAATAAAATATGTGCGGAATTGATTATTCTTTATATTCACAGATCGCTGCGAGTCCTCATACTACTTTTGGCGCTGTGGCGCAGTGGTTAAAAGCGATGCGCCACTGCCCTGTGATGAAAAGTGCTGCGACCAGTGGAGCTTTTGAGATCCAGCTTGCTCTTGCCCAGCGGCTTCTCGCGACCAATTATTAATTGCATTGTCACCTGCTAGGCAGTTTGCTTACAATCTTGTGGGCAGGTTGTGATGACGTAAAAAGGTCAGGTGACCTAAGTGGCCCGCATGCCACATACGCGGCCACCTAAACTTAACCAGTGGAG